>NC_064293.1:46898309-46901782 GCF_019186545.1 Solanum stenotomum
AAAAAAAAATCGATTTAGATAGGTTTTGGCGGAACCTGAAATTTTTGAAGTCGCGATTGAGAGCGTAGTTGGTGAAGATTTGAAATTCAAACTAATTCTTTGGAGAGAATTTAGGAGAAATTGAAGGGTATGTTAGAGAGAATGGAGATGACGTGAATTGTATAAAAAGAATAACTTCCGTTTTTTTTATTTACTTATACAAATTCGTGAGACCCGTCAATAGCAAGATATGCGAAACTGTAGCTACTCAAAGAAAATAAATGAAACAATAGTTATATTATTTATTTTAAATTAATAATTTGCCATTAGGCACAATTTTCCCTTTTATTAATGTGTTTTGGGAGTGAGAGTGGTATAATTCATTTAAAATACTAATATTTAACTTTTTTTTATTAAATGCGTGTAGAAATATTAGTTTTTAATTCGCAAATACTTTTAAAATTATAGTTATGGATGCGGAATAATTTACCCACTTCTTGTGGAATTAAATGCATGGAGAAAAAAAATGTTAGTTACAATTTTAATTAGCCGAAAAAGTTATTTCAAAATTATAGTCATGAACGTGGACTAATTTACCGACCTTTGAATATAAGTACATGAGGTATTAATTATTATTTTGAAATTAATTCTACCTTCAACAAAATCAACTAATAACTACAATTGCATAGTGTCTTTTTTTTCACATGTTTAGAAAAACTTTTTTTAAAAATTGTCAAAACAGCTGAAAATTTGAGGACTTCTATTTACAAAGCAAACATAAACTGAAACATTAGATTAATTAGTCACTATTACGGCTGTGCATTTCTGAAGTTTAACCGAAAAATAATTATAATAGATCGAACAAACTACTGAAACTTAATTTTAACAAAAAAAAACTCTCATTATCTTTGTCGACTTCACTTTCATCCGATTCTACCGAGAACTTTTCATCTGTTTTAATTAACAAACGATATAAAAAGGGGTTAAAGTTACTCATGATATCTTATTTATTACCCTTGCAAACAACACACACTTTGTACATATTTTTTAAACTAGTCAGCCCAAGTGTTTATATGATAAAAGAGTGTCGAAGGAGGGAAGATGACACAACTATGAATACTCCAAAACCAAGCTCAAACCTGGGGTGATCCATCAGGATTAGAGATGCCTCATGAATCCACAACAAAAGATTCGGTTCGCTTCGGTAGTTCATGCAACATATCTTCAGGGTGTTGAAGCATAACATTTCCCATTTGGTACAGGCACGGGAGAGGAAATGATATAAATAACCAGTTACAATTTGAATTAAAGAGAAAGACCTATTGTACTTTATAGCACTGTATTTCCTATGTCTTCAACATAATTAATAGATCTCCTGTGAAATGGGTCATAAAACTAAAAAGGAACATTTTGTAATGGGTCATATAATCACGTAACCCAACGGGAGAAACCCCACCACACTTTTTCCTGGTTATTAACCTAATAAAATTCATCCAAATTGTAGGAACCCGTGTGATAACTATCATGCTAAGCCCATTTTGGTTCGCCGTGGTATCTACAAACAGTGTTTGCATTGGAATGTTCAGTTGAGCTCGGGAGCAACTACATTCTTGGAAACTGCTATCTGAAAGTAATCGTATAACTGTAAGTGTAAGAGTTCGACAAAACGATACTAACAAAACATTTAGGTTTTTTCTGGTCCGTCAACGAAAAAATGAGAATTTGAAATGAAAATCACTAACGTCTCCAATAAAATAAATTACAAAAGGATAAATCAAGCATTACATTCTACAATCGACCAAAATATAGTTTACTTTTTATTCACACCAGCTCATCATAAGGGAGCTTAAACGGGTAGATGTGGGATCTCCATGAAACGCTACCAGCAAAGCAGTGCAAACTGTGTCCTTCCAAGTAAAAGGCCAAATCCATCCCTAAACAACTAAGTAGATCCGTTCTGCCATTTCTGCAGCTTATTGTCTAATCACTAGAAATTACTCCTGAGGTTCTAAGCTGTAAAGGTTTTATATGAATGACTTATTTCAACAAGTATTTTGGAAAATTTTCTGATAAACAAATAGCTTTTGTGGTAACATTATACTGCACAATGCTGAAAAGAAACAATAGCAACTACAAGAACCTCAATTGCACTTAATTTTAGTGATTCTTTGGAGGTTTCAGCAGCAGGCACCAAACTTCAGACGACACAAACATGACCTATTTCGGGGATCAAATATATGGAATTGTTTCCAGAACAAAAAAAATGCAACATACACTCATGCATTACAGTTACATGCGAAAGTTAACCTCAGAATTCAGGCAATCAACAGATTTCTTTTTGTTGATGATAAGTAAATTAAGCAATCAAGAACTCAGACAGAGAGCCACAGATTACAAATAGGAGTATATACAGTTATTTGAGGTGAATAAACCTGCACAAGGACTTCAAACATTGACCAAATGGCTAACCATGTAGTACTAGGAAATAGACGTAAAGACTCCAAAATGATGAAGCAAATCAATAATAAGAAAGAAAAAAAATTCCTTAGTTTTTAAGGAACATATTGCATACACGATTAGCCTTTTTAAACCTAGCTCGTATAGTATGGACAAGGTAAGAATCAAAGATGACATCATTAAAACCAAATAAACAACCAACTGCTCAAAAGCCGAAGGTGGTAAAGACTACCCTTTTAGACTAACCTTCATCAGACATTCAGACATTTGCTCCCACGGGCTTGAAGCAATCAATATTGCACAATACGGCAGATCTCATCATATTGCCAAAGCTGCCACCAATAGCATCCATCAGACATGACAGTTATCGCATTTTATACAAGATCAGGCTATTCTGAATTAACATAGCGGTAAAAGAGACGAAAATAAATAAACTGAAGAACTCTTAGACAGTGGTAATCTAACCGATCAATGCTTTTTCTAGCTTTCTCTGATGGTTCTGTATTATCATTTGCCTTATCTGAGAGATCCACACTCTTGCTCGACTTTTCCTTGCGGTCTATGCTAGCTCTAAATTTATCTCTTTGATCTGTGCTTGTTCTGGGCTCTCTCTTCTCTGTGCTTAGCCTAGATTTCTCCCTCTGATCTGTGCTTGGCCGGGGTCTACAATCTGTACTGCTTCGAGGTTTATCTATTTGGTTCATGCAAAGTGCAGATACATTTCTAAAACTAGTTGATTTCTCAATAGCTGATATGAATTTCTTCAGATGTATTATGTACTCCGGGAAGAGCTCCAAATCACAATGGTTACCAGTTTTGACCCACAAAGGCTCATATTTCTGCTTAGATAGCTCAAAAAGTTGTTTGCCATGGGAGCAATCAACTACATCATCTGCAGTGCCCTGGAAACTCCCAGAAAAAGTACATATCAGATACCAGCTAGCAATTCTGAATCCAAGAGTTACCATTATAATATAACTAGAAAAGAATAGTTTGATCTCTAAAGAAGGTACATCCAGAAAAAATAATACTATTAC
>NC_064293.1:46905070-47075404 GCF_019186545.1 Solanum stenotomum
GATTATCCACATTGAAGATTGGGGTATCTCCTCAATGACTGAAAGACAGATTAGTCTTAATAATGTTAAAATGAATTTTACATACTGGGATTATATCCAAGCTTTCGATAAAGTCTTCTGTTATAACAATGAGAGACACAAACATACCTGGTTTATAAAGGTTTGTGCAAAGATATTTGCCAATCCTATGCCTAATTGGTTTTTAAATTGGTGGTCATATCATGGGCCAACAATTAAGATATTGCCCGCACCATTTCTAAATTTATATAAAGAATGGGTGAAGATTTCCCCAGATCTTAACAAGTTATATCAGTAAGATCATATTCCTTATTTGCAACAGATCGAACAGATTTGCTTCTTTATAGAATTTTCTATTCCATGGATCCACAAGTGGATTCCAGAAGTGGATTTCACTGAAGAACAAATCCCCGGTTTATATCGCACCTATTATAATAACTTTTGGGACAAATTAATGAAAAAGGATCCCCAAACAAAGGCCATATATGGACAAGAACTGCTAGATCAGATTGCAGCAACGGTTAAAGAATATAAATCAATTCCTAATAAAGGAATTATGACCAATGACTCGACTTCGGTGAAACATATAGCACGAAGGATCTCAAATCACGATGAAGAGGAGCAAAATCGAATGATTTTGGACTACCTAGAAGAGGTAAAAAGATCTCTTCTTTCAAATTTGAATCATTATGCAAAGTCAGATTCGTCAATGCATAGTGAGACCAGTGAAGATATTATGCAAGAAGCTCAGCAAATTGAGGATGAAGAACCAGCAGATACGCTGAAGAGGGCTGAGGAACTTTTGGCAAAGTTAAAAGACAAAACTTAGTGGACAAAGCAAGATAAGCACTACCGACAGTAGATATACTGTTTAAACAGTGGATGTACTGTTTAAGGCCCCATATAAGGGACCCTTTTTACTATTCCTAGATGCCTTTTCTTATTTATAAATAAGGGCTTTTATTTTGTAAAGAGGCAGGTTTTTAGAAACCAACTCTTCTCTCTACTTCTCTCTACTCTCTCTCTCTCTCTTGTAAAAGGTTGAAGTATTGTGAGTGTGCCGGACTTTGGCCGGAGAATAAAAGTGTGCTGTTTGTTCCTAAGGTAATTCTTTCTTCTAAATTCTCTACTCTCCTACTTATGCAAGCCGTGACTATGTCCGGCTAAAGACTTATATCTATGCCGGATAACTAACTTCGCTTTTATATCTACCATGAAAGATCTAGACTTTATTTAAATATGCATAAATTCATATATAATTTCTCGACTTGGTTCCGAGATGGTGGTACAGTCAGATTCAATACAACAAGTTAATGGCTTTGTCTTAGTGACTTCGTCTAGCCAGCCGTGGTCTTAAGCCCGCAAAATGAGTTAAAAAGGCGTGTCATACCCGGTTAGAACTGCTAGACACATGGGCTCATTGACAATACGTATTTGAATCTGGACAGACCCCTTGCTTGGGTAAAAGGATTGAATCCTTCAAATACGTATGGAAGGATTAAATCCTTTTACCCAAGCAAGGGGTCTGTCCAGATTCAAATACGGAAGGATTCTTCTAGTTATCTTCTTCAATAGTTTATTTTTTGGGAAAAGGATCAAAATTACCCCTCAACTTTGTTTTATTGGTTGACTTTACCTCTACCGTTAAAAGCAAGTTATTTTTACCCCTACCGTCAATAAACTTAACAAATATACCCCTCCTTGGATGGAAAGCCCCAAATCAATTAAAATTATTCGATTTTACTTAAATTACCCAATTTTAATCCGACCCAACCCACTTAATAATATACCCAAAATTTCAACCATTTACCAAAAATCATCTTTAACGCGTTCGCCTTAGACCCTGTTTTCCATTCCCTTTGATCAACTGATACTGCTCCAGTAACAACCATGAGTGGGATTAAATAACCAAAACAAGTTAAGATTACTGATGAAAAAAGTGCTTTAGGAAAAGTTTTTTTTGGATTTTCAACTTCACCAACCAAAGTACTCACATTATCCCAAAAATTCAAATTTCAAAACAAATAATTGAAGAACATATTCCAATCCTTCTTCACCCCTCTTTGCCTTAAACTGATCCACTATGGGGCTGAATCTTTGGAATCGCAATCAACGACATTATGATGAAAGGTGCAAGTGATACAATCCCAAGAACAACAACAACATAACCCACAATAGCTAATCCAGTATAATTCAAAAACAATAACAATAACGTAGATACTGAAATAGCCATATATTTCGGTAACCCAGAACTAAAAATTGGGAAAAGCTTCTCCATCTAACTAATACACAAATAGGAAAAAATGCAATGTTGGTAACACCTCTCCGAGATCTCCTTCACCACCATCGCCGAAACCACCACCTCTCCCACTACTCTACCTCGTCCAAGTCAGCAGCCCTATCAAGAGTCAATTTCTTGCTTTCTAAGACCAAATCCTTTATGTGTTTCTCAAAAAAAGTTAACTTGAGGAACAAGTGAATGAAACCTCGTACAAGCTCCACAACAATCTTGTTGAAAATCAAGAGAAGAACTGGATAAGATTGATGGTTGAAGTGGTCAACAGGTTTTGGGTAGATTTGACCTCAGATCTAACTTTGAAAATCGGGTATTTATTAAGTGGGTCGGATCGAGTTAAAAGTGGGTAATTTAAGTAAAATTGGATAATTTAATTGATTTGGGGCTTTCCATTCAAGGAGGGGTATATTTGTTAAGTTTATTGACGGCAGGGATAAAAATAACTTGCTTTTAACGGCAGGGGTAAAGTCAACCAATAAAATAAAATTGAGGGGTAATTTTGACCCTTTTCCCTTATTTTTTTTACTAGTTCATTATTGTTTTACAATTTTCTTGTTAGTTCTATTTTTCGTTGTAACTTTGAATTTTATGATTATAATATCTGAATATTTCTAATGTGAAATTGGAGACCCCGAAAAAGGCCCTCAATTTTTTTTTAAAAATTTGCACCGAAATACTAGTAATAATTTAGTAGTAGTACCCAAGTTTGATTTGTTGACCTGTGAATGGACAGCTAGCGTTCTTGTGGTGTGGCCTCTACCAATAATTAGTTCAATTTGTCTAATTCTTATTATTTTAAATACGCAGCAAATTAATTTAATCTAGTTATTTATTAACGACAAAAATAACCGACTCTTCTAATTTTATCCTGTCTTCTATAATTAAAAAAAAAACAAGTCTTATTTGTTTTCATTGATTATTCTGAATTGTTCAATCATTGCAGCAATTAAATATTTTAAAACATTGTAATTACTATTAAATTAGATTTTGTTTTTACTTCAGTTTTTCAATCACAAGTTTTGTTGTGTCAAAAGAGGCAAGAAGATAACCATTTGGATTCTTTGCATGTGAAGCGTGACCGTATTTTTGTCCCGTTTTGATTTTATTTTTTTTTATCATTTTTTAAAATTATTTTTAAAAAGAAAACAAATTCATTATCTTCTGAATTATTTTTTTCAAGGTTTAGTTTTTGGGGAAATTCCAAAGGCAGATTAAATGTTATCTATTTTTGGACTTTTGGTTATCAATATTCAATGTTATGATTTCGCTATCTCAACGGGAAGAAAGATAAAATTTTCTCGAGGTTTCATCTTCCTTAAATGGATTATTTGAATAAATAAAATAAAAAATTAAATGGATTATTTGGTGTATCGGATATTTATGAATTATGATTTCTTCATAATTAATGCGCTTTTGCTATCTTACAATTTACATTATGAGATTGTTTTATAATTTAGACCTGATTGACTTAAAAGTTTTATACCATATGTAACACATAACATAGTGAAACCATTTGAGAATTCAAACTTCAAGAGATTTTGTCAAGCCACCATTTGAATTTTGTAGGAAATACGCACAAAAAGTCCTCAATTAGGACATCTAGTTGATTTGCTTTAAATTTAAGTTTTGATATTCAACACAAATTAATGCTGATGGACAAAGTTACATGTATTTGTTGCTGGTGAGAGATGATAGATATTTCGTAGAATTAGTAAAGGTGTATAAAATTGACTCGAATACCACAATTATTATAAAATAAATTTAAATCACATTTATACATATACGGAATTCATATATAAATGACTGACATGATGAAGAGAAAAAAACTTGTTTAACCTTTTTATCTTCTTAAAATAAGAATCTAGAGAATATATAAAATTCCCAAAAATTCATTATTTAAAATAATTTTTTTCTTTCATATTTTATTTATTATTCCTTTATTAAAAAAAAAATTGTTGCAAACAATTGGATAAGCAATATACTGGTCAAAATTAGCAAACTCTTTTGAAAAATTATGTAATTTTCATAAAATTTTACAGTGGTGTATTTCTATATTTCTGAAAAGTATTACTACTACCTACTCTGTAGTGGAGAAAAAACATCGTAACGCAATTCACGAAAGAGGCAAGAACGGAGAGATGATAACATACAGGATTTGGTTTTGACGGATAGCGATATGCCTATAATTTATACATTGAATCGCCATTGAGGTATCCCTTTTCTACAACTCTTTATCATTTTTATCCTCAAATCTGTAGTCCTTCCAACAAGATTCGAATTTGTTCGAATCGGATCTGTGAAACCCAGTTGGAAAAAGATTCGATCTATCCCTCAGATGATCCTTGTTGTTGGTGGTGTTTTCATCAATCAAAATTGAGCATTTCTAAGTTCTATGGAGAACTGTTTACATTGTAAATTCAACCTAATTGGAGTTTTGCCTTGATTGAAGTTACTTTGGTTTAGGTCTGGTGTGTACAGCTCAATTTGAATTGGGGTTTTGGGGGTTAATTGTACCCACATTCGTAGGCCCTAGCTAAGTGGGGATTTCTGGGATTTGATTCAATGGTTGAAATAGCGGAATCTTCGGAATCTGGGTCTGGGTTGTTGAACTCGACACAGGTAAAAATTGGGTCTTTGCCAGAAGAGGACAGTATTCACTGGCAAGTTAGCAGCTTTGGAAGTAGTGGCTCCAGGAATACAAGCCCATTAGGGCGTATTGGATCAAGAAACACAAGTCCTTCAAGGCAGAAAGTGGTTAAGACGAAACCAAGGGGATTGGATGAAGAGACTGTAACCACTTTTGCTAAAGCGGTTCAACCAGATGTTCAAATGGAAGATAATATCTGGGCCATGCTCCCAGAAGATTTGCTGAATGAAATCTTAGCTAGAGTTCCACCGTTCATGATATTTCGGCTCCGATCTGTTTGTAAAAGGTGGAATTCAATTTTGCAAGATCATAGCTTTTTGAAGTTTCACTCCCAAGTGCCCTCCCATGGACCCTGCCTTCTTACATTTTGGAAGAATTCACAGACCCCTCAGTGTTCGGTATTTAGCTTGCCACTGAAACAGTGGTTTAGAATACCATTCACTTTCTTACCACAGTGGGCATTTTGGCTAGTCGGGTCTTCAGGAGGTCTTGTTTGTTTCTCAGGATTAGATGTGTTGACATTCAAAACTTTAGTTTGTAATCCCTTGACACAGACTTGGAGGACATTGCCTAGCATGCATTATAATCAGCAGAGGCAGTTGCTTATGGTTGTTAATAGAAAGGATAGGTCGTTTAAAGTTATTGCCACCAGTGATATTTATGGTGACAGGTCTTTGCCAACGGAGGTATATGATTCAAAGATCGACAAATGGTCGCTTCACCAGACAATGCCTGCTGTAAACCTTTGTTCCTCCAAGATGGCATTTTGTGATTCAAGGCTGTATTTGGAAACTCTCTCCCCACTTGGTTTGATGATGTATCGGCTGGATACAGGGCAGTGGGAACACATCCCTGCTAAGTTTCCACGCTCATTGTTGGATGGGTACCTAGTCGCTGGAACTCACAAACGCCTATTTTTGGTTGGAAGGATAGGGCTCTATAGTACTCTTCAAAGTATGAGGATATGGGAACTAGATCACACAAAAGTCGTCTGGGTTGAGATAAGCAGGATGCCTCCAAGATATTTTCGTGCACTTTTAAGACTATCTGCTGAAAGATTTGAATGCTTTGGACAGGATAACCTAATATGTTTCACATCTTGGAACCAAGGAAAAGGCCTTCTTTATGATGTCGATAAGAAGGTGTGGTCTTGGATTGCTGGGTGTGCTCTTCAATCATATAACAGCCAAGTCTGCTTCTATGAGCCAAGATTTGATGCTTCAATATACTAAAGTAGTGCTTAGCTTAAATTTCCAACATACTTTTTACCGGGACGTTAGCTATCTTGATGATTCAGCAGCCTTGTTTCCTTCAATTTCCGTACTGCCTGCCGTTCATCATTGAACTTTCCTCAGGCTAGATTCTCAAGCTTAAATTTTATCCATCTTAATGACTTAATCTATCTGGTAAAAGTTCGAATTCATGTGCAAATTCCCCTAGTTAGCTGAAGTGAGCAATTGGATAAGGTTTTGATTCTGCACATTAATGGCTGAGGTCGTATTCGAGAGGAAGAAGTTAAGAACATTTCCTTGCTTGGACGAGGTTTCATGAAGACTTGAGTGTCGGGTATCTTCTCGAGATGACCATGGGGATGGACAATTCGGGAGTATGGTTGTAAGATAAGGTTTTGTTTCCAGCTTATGTACATTGATCTTCTCTTTGTAAGTAATTAGCACATTCTTGTTGCTTTTCTTAACTGAAGTAACAAAAAATCTCTGTGATCTTACATCTCAGCTCTTCTTTATGTCACAACTACCAACAGCTGCTTTACTTTACATGTTGATGGTGATCGAACTGTAGGATAGTTAGACATTATGCTAGTTATTCAAATCCCTTGTCTTTTCTGCAGGAATGATGTTTATAATGATTTGCTGCTGTCTTAATTGTGTTGTGTATTTCTTATATTTTGAAATTGTGCCTTTCTTAGTGTGTTATTATCAGTATCAGATTAGGTTTACATGGTAACTCTCGTATGCTTGTCTTTGTTAATTACTCATGCTTCATTTTCCGCCATGTTCATCCTTACCTTCATATCTTGCACTTACTAAGATGCTTACTATAGGGTATATAAGAAAAAATATTATTTGTCTGATTGTCTCGCTTAGACATCATTTTGGTCCGTATTAGATGAGGTTTAAATGGGTAATTCTCTTATGCTCATCTTTGTTGCTCTACTCTTTCAGTGTTTGATACTTCCTTTTCCCCATGTTCATCCATAGCTTTATGCACTGGTCGAGACACTTACTAAAGGGTATATATGAAATATTACTTGTCCACTTAAACATAATGGGTAATCCTAGGGAGTTGATAAATTGTATTCTTGTATTTTGATGTATTATCCTTCCTATTTCATGGTCAGTTGAACATTCTTGGGCGAAGCATGTGCTGATCTACTGGCTAGGAGTAGCATCTCTTCATAGCTTCTAGTCTGTATAAACCCACCTTTTCTCCCTCCCTTGTCTTTCCTTCAATGCATTTGTAGTACCTAGGAACTAGGTCAAGTATAAATTAAGAGTGCAAATCGTATTAATCTCTATCCAATGCATAATCTAGTCTTGTACTCCTTTTTCCTTTGGTGGCTGAACTTAAAATCGAAGTCTGGA
Source organism: Solanum stenotomum (assembly GCF_019186545.1). Lineage (NCBI taxonomy): Eukaryota > Viridiplantae > Streptophyta > Magnoliopsida > Solanales > Solanaceae > Solanum > Solanum stenotomum. Next base: position 46,912,635 of record NC_064293.1, read on the forward strand.
AATCTCAGATTCCTCTACATCAGCAGGCATAGTATCTATGGTTTCGGGCAAAATGCTGCAGGACTTGTTGAGTTTGTGTCATACTCGCCCAAGGTGTGGTCTAGTGGTCAATGAAGTGAGAGGTAGAACCATGAGGTTTCAAATTCCAGCGGAGGCATTAAACACTAGGCGATTTCTTTCCATCTTCCTAAGCCTTGATTGACAGAGTTACGCTTTACCTGTGCTAGTGGTAGGTAGCAGGTACCCACTGTAATAGTCGAGGTGTGCACAAGTTTGCCCAGACATCGCCATCCTAAAAAAAACAAAGATTGTGCCATACTCTGGCCAGATAATGAACTACTCAATTTCCTTTCTCTGAAATCATTCTGAGCTGACACGTCCATTTGCTGCACAGCTGAGCAGAAGTCTACAATCTTTTGACCAAAGTTCTAGCTGCATGATGTTTAAGATTGCTTTTATTGAATCCATTCTTGCTAACAACCGGGTCTATAGATTCTTGAACAGTGGGTACGCAAGCATCTGGGATCTGATTTTACAGTGAGCCGTTGAACATTCTCCTCTGATAAGCACAGTCGTTTCACTATCACTGTAATTCAGCAGGAAGCTGACCCACGATCCAAAAACCATTATTGGAGTGAACCCTTCATTAAACCACTATAAAAGCAGATCTAGTCTTGAAGCTATGATGTCATTCCTTTTTGTAGGGTAGACGTCCGTGTTGTCTGTTGATACTTGACAGGCATGTTCTGTCTGACACAAAGCTGATTATGTTTGGATGAACCTTGAAATGCCTTTGGCCAGTAGAAAACTGGAGAAATGAGTCTGTTCCTTTAATAGTCCACAGTAGTCGCTGGCCTTGGTTACCAGATGCGACTAGTCTCTTCACTTGACTATTTAGGGAGGCAAGATCGACCAATGTACTTGATTCTTGATGATGCAGATGATAGTTGGAGTCTGTTGCTTTGTTTTCAGCTCAATTCTTGGATTTAGAAGTGAGGCTGCTTTATGACATAGGTAAAGAAGGGATATGTGTTTCCTCCCTGTCTTGCATAGTTTGGAAACCTCAATCTGAGCTTTCTTTACATCTCTAAGCGCCATTTTTAAGTCCCTGAGCCTGTCGCTATTGGACTTCAAAATGGATTTTGGAGTTTATTACTACTAAAACATTCTCTAGAAAAGGTAGAGACTTGTGGAGTTACCCTTGTTCAAGGGATGTCAATTGACTGTATTGATAGGTCATTCTTTTTTAATGTTCTTCATACTTTCACTATCTTTGTGAAAATTTTGTCTCCGCTACTATGCAAGATTTACCAGTTATGTGGAAGTTCCCTTTGAGTAAGATTTTGAATTCTGAATCCATAACTTGCCAGATGTCACCCACCTCCCTGTCAATTCCAGCTAGGATGATACTTGTGTATGCCGTAATGAAGTAAAGCAATTGTTAAAGAAAAATGCAAGGAGCGTATCTCGAGAGAGAATCTTTTCTAGGGATGTCGTGACAATAATTTTTTTTATCATATATCAAATACTCCATGTGTCCAACTATACTTGTTTGCTATTGATTTTGCACTCTTCTTAAAAAATTATAAATAGAACAGTAATTTAACCATTTGAATATAATAAATATAATGTTTTGAAAAAATGTAGTAGGGAAATGAATATAATTAATACTCCCTCTATCCCTAATTACTTGTCTACTTTTTCTTTTATAGTTGTCTCTAATTACTTGTCCATTTTGACAAATCAAGAAAGGACAATATTTTTTTTACCTATTATACCCTCAATTAAATGATTAATTACTTTGAAAAATCTAGAACTTTCCATCCACTTCATAATTAATAGGGGTAAAATGGTAAACTCACTATCATTAATTGTTTTTTTAATAAGTGTGTCAATTCAAAAGTAGACAAGTAATTAGGGGGTAACAAGGAAATGACGATAACTAATAATAAGGGTAAATTAGAAATTATGTGTAAAATTATCCATTGATTTTATAAAGAAGACAAGTATCGTCAAACATCTCAAAATAGTATAGTGAACAATTATTGTTGAACGGATGGAATAATACAATATTTTAGTGGGCATGTTAGAAAAGTGACAATTGGTTAAGGTGCAAGGTAAAAGAGGGAGACAAGGTCATTGGTACTCGTAGCCTTCTCTTGGCTAGTCCTTACCTTTGGGATTTAATTATCTCCTAATTTCGTACGACCAAATACGAAACCTTCTCATGTTTGTTAGTTTGCCTGCCCTATTAATTTGTCATTTCTTGATCTACTGTTCTCCTAATCTCCACTAACTAATTATGCATTTTTGTTTTAACTTCATCAAGTTATATTAATCTATAGTACGAAAAAAAAGTTAAATTAGTAAAATGTCTTGATTTCCGTAAAGAGCGAGCCTGCAATTCCCGCAAAACCCAGCAATTGTGGAACCAGCGGGGAAGAAGGCTAGCACCAGAGAAACCACACAGTTTTCAAGGATCAGTCACTTGGAGGGTACATCCCTCATGTCATAAAGCTCCTTACATTAATATATTAAGAAATATACTCCCTCTATTTCAAAATAATTAAATTATTGAGATATTTTTCATATTTCAAATTAACTTAATTGTTCAATTACTTTTAAAATATTTTTCCATTTTTAACCTTAATTTGGATTTTGTATGTGATAAGTTTACGAAACTTCAATTGCTTTAAATTCTTTTCTTAGAAATTTCTTACATTAATGTGGCTGAGAATTTCACAAAAAAAATTCTTCACTATATTGACAAATTAATACTCCATCGTCGGAGTTATACTCTACTTGTTATCTACACCAAATTTAAAAGTGAATTAGTATATTTTATGAATTTTAATTTTGAAGATTCGATTGAAATAGTTGACAGTCATATGAATGAAGACTCAATTGATATAATTCAAGAAAATTTTTTTTAGTCATTTTAAAGAGTCGCATATTGAATTTTGTATTAGAAATGAATTAAAAATTTAGTTAGTATTGAAATTAGTTATTATGATTAATGTTTAGTTATTCTAAAGATTAGCTTGACAATAACTAATAAGGGTAAAAATAAAAAGTAATGTTTGATTTATGTCCTAATCTTCTTTTCTTATTGAGTGTGAAACACCCTTGCAATTTAATTATTTGAAATGGAGTGAAAACTCCTTATATATTTCTCGACTATTATTTTGATGAATAAATGGATTAATCTTTTTATACCATTAATATTATCTAAATACTACAATATTAATCTATTTTATAGTTACCAATCAATGCTATTGAGTATTTAACAAGATTGTATAAACAGTAATTTATTTAACTATGAGTTGCAGTAATGTTTTAAATAACAAGATTGTATAAATATTTTTACAAGATTACCCCCAAAGAAAACAGTGGAAGCCGAAATGGCATCCAAGGCATATCAATATTTGTTTATTTTATTTATTTCACACACTTTTTAAAACTTTAGTAAGATGGTGTACAGTAACCGAATCTGTGAGTAAGGTTTAAGTACATTTAATTTAATTTTGCTACTAAAAATTCACTCTCCGTTATCTACTCATGATTTGCATGGCACCTTGTGGAACCATATATAATTAACAGCTCATCTCTTATAAAACTAAAAAACTGACAACTTTTAACTAAAGATAAACTATGACTTAGCTTGTTCAAACCCACTACTGCATATATTTTGATTCTTATTGTTTTGTCTTTCAAAATCAAATAATTAATTACAGTCCAATATATTTAGTTCATATTAGATAGTAATTAGTAGATAGATATTTATCATATATTTATAAATAAATTTAACCGAACTAAACATTTTCTTATTTCTCCCTAGAAACTTTCACTTTTTATTTTTTTTCTCAAAATAACAATAGATTCTTATTATCTGAGCAACTCTCTATTCATTAATAAGTTATCTTAAAATATTTGATGAGTTGAGATTACCGAAGTATTGCAGAAGTTGGGCCGGGTTTTTTATATATATATATATATATTAGAATAAGACAGGTGTCGGAATCCTAACTTTGACTCAACTTTTATTTTTGAACTCTATAAAATCCCTCATTAATTCTACTATATCTACTACTCCCACTCTCTTGATGAAGAAAAAGAGAAAATTAATCTATGCTTTTTTAAGTTCACAATAATATGGTGTCACTTAGTTTCAATATTCAGCTTGTACTTGTAATTGCTTTGCTCCTTCTACAGCAAATACAACACACTTCAGCTAATGCTCTGTTTGGTAACTACACTTCAATACATTTACATTTTCTTAATAGCCTATCTACAAGTAGTAAATTAAGTAATATGTCTCCCCTGCTTTGCTTTCTGTAGGAAAGCTAAGGAAGAAAGAGTGGCTAAAATTTACCTCTATGCAAAATGATCATGTATGTTATGTATACGGAATTACGTTTGATCTGATTCTTCGTCATTTTCGCTTAGTAGTATACTATTTATGTATATTCTTTTGAAATTTATGCAGGATTCTCATGTAGATGATATCATTGCATCTGCTGCAGGAATTAGAAAAATGCTAGTGTATCAATTTTCAGGTATATTTATATACTCATACACTATTACCTGGCAACCTAAATAAGCCACAAAAATATAAAAGTGATCAAAATAAGCCATTACTTTAGGAAGTAACTAAAATATGCTTAGTGGAAGAAAAAATTTCACTTTATCTAATATTCTAAACGTTTTCCGTTAGTCTCATAACGTGTATATTTTAATATATAACGAAATTATTTTCTACACTTTATAAAATGGAACTATTTCTTACACTTTATAAAGTGGAACTTTTTCTTACACTTTATAAAGTGGAACTTTTTATTACACTTTTTATAAAGTGGATGGACATTGACCGATAAAGGAGAACGTTGTTGACTGGTCTTAGGCTCCTTCCTAACATAGATTTCAAGTATTGTTAACTTGATTTGATCTATGTAGTCATTTGGAACCCTCAAAAAGTCGGTCAACGATTCGTCATTAAAGATAATTCACTCTCCAAAATTTACTTGTCCTTGTGATAAAAATGAAGTAGGATATTTTACGACTATAATCAAATTATAAACAGTTGTTTATACCCTTTTTTTATAAATTGATGAAAGAAATTTATGATATCGGACATTAATTGAATATTTAGCATTGTGTTTGGGAGGACAATTATAATAAACGGTATTTCCATCATGTATAATTTCGCCATCCCAATAAATCAAAACTCTAACTTTTGGTTTAGAAGACATTTTTTTTTTGAGATTGAAATGAACAAATATAGAAAGTATGTTGTAGGTGCTACTAGTTAATGTTTGAACGTTCTCCTTAAATAGAGATTGGAGGATTTTTCAGAATAAAAAAATAAAAATACATAGTNGTAATATGTCTCCCCTGCTTTGCTTTCTGTAGGAAAGCTAAGGAAGAAAGAGTGGCTAAAATTTACCTCTATGCAAAATGATCATGTATGTTATGCATACGGAATTACGTTTGATCTGATTCTTCATCATTTTCGCTTAGTAGTATACTATTTATGTTTATTCTATTGAAATTTATGCAGGATTCTCATGTAGATGATAACATTGCCTCTGCTGCAGGAATTAGAAAAATGCTAGTGTATCAATTTTCAGGTATATTCATATACTCATATACTACTGCCAGCTACTCTGTTTTAATATATATATATATATATATATATATAGTGATCATTTAATTTCAAATCGATCCCTTTGTTGTAGTTAAGTTCTGACATCACTAAAAAAAAGAAGCTATATTGCTAAATAGCTCGTAGCTAAAATGATTTTCTGATCATTTTGAATTATTTACTTTTTAGTAATAAAAGGCGTCCGATCAGTAATTTTTTTTTTTTTTGGGGTAGTGAAAGGAGATGCTGGATTTGATTCAATGAAAACCTCTCACATGAATGCTCAGGTTCTCTTTTCCCACTTTCAAGTACACTGCATAGATTTTCCTTTTAGTGATAATATTTATTATCATAAAAATATTTAGCGATAAATGTTATTATATTTAAAATTATTAGAACTTTTGACATTTATATAGATGACTGATTATAAATATCTATATTATAATATTATCGCTAAATTATTTAATTGTTATAATGGTACTTCAACAACCTCGGCTCATGAGGGGGAACAAACACACACATACCTTAAAAGATGCTGGCATCACGCTCTAACTCACGGGCACAATATTACTCATCTGCTGTTTATTAATTAAAAAATGGATTTAACTTATATCTACAATATATAAATATAAAAGGTTCAATTCTTATATTATTTGTGCATTTTTTGATAAATATGAACACGCCTTAGTTATTTTCTGAATATTAATCCTACTTTTTATGAACTTTACCTATAGTTATCACTTAGATAGCCTGATGGTTATAACACACATACCCATCAAGATTTAAGTTGATAAGTTAGAGAAAAAGTTACCTAATATATTTGTTATGTTCACTGGAATTTGAACTTGATCATTTAAGTTAACGCCACTTCATTGACCACATCCATACCTTTAATTTGATCACTTTTTTCTTATTCTTGCATTATATTACTAAATTTTTATAGTGAGTTACTAGGTCTATAGCCAAATATTCGAGAAGAATCATGAGAGAGGTAAGAAAGAAGAATCAAAGGAGTTTGTTGATGTAGAAGATGAAATAGCAAAGCTTCTGACCAAAGACTATATTGGAAGAAGGAAGCCTCGCCGCAGCAAACCACCCATCAATAATCACAAGCCTACGGACTAATTAAAACGGGTGATTTATAAGAATAGTCCTGAAGGTAGGTGATCTTGAACTTTTCTCTCACTTACCTCAAGGGCAAAACTTCAAGCTTAACAACTTTTAACCTTGAAGGTTCGTCTATGAACCAAGTGGGGGTCAAAAATTCAATATCGTCCATTTTCAAGATCATTAGGTGTAATTTCTTGAATTAAAACCTTAGTAGTAGTAACTAGTACAAGTAGTGTTCAGATTTGGGCCTCACAATTTTGCCCCCTACTAGTGAAGGCCCAAAAATCATGTTTGTTATTGTACATTTGTTTCCTTTCTTTCTTTATAGTTTATATATATTACTCTTATCAAATTCCGTTTAATCTGTATACTGTAGCTGAAAATTAGTCACGTCAAGGTATTTTCATCGACATGCTTATGTAAAACGCTAAATTTAGGTACAGTATATCGCAATTTAATGTAGTACGTTAAAAAGAACATGACTACATTATATTATACCAAAAATAGAAGGATTGGAGATGAATAAATGCATAGCCTTGAAGGTTGTTGAACATTACTGCAATCTCGTTATATTCTTCAATGTATTGTCCGTTGTGGTCCAAGTGCCTTCTCAGTGATATAATACAACCAATTGTTCCTATTTCGAATATTACTACCTTTGTACCTCCTATGGATCCATTTTTATTTCTTTTTCAAAGAGGCAGAAGCAACAACCAAATTAACAACCAACAAATGAGACTGCTCTTTTTTTAATTTGAGATTTCAAGTTCAATTTTCTGAGTATGAAAAAAGTCCTACACAGTATGAATCTGATATAGACGGGTCCAAATGCGGGTACCAAATAGAAAAAAACATATTAAATTTATCTAACATGTTGTAGTATATATATATTGGCTGACCAGTTCAGAGGCAATACGCACATGATTGGAGGACCTATTCGTGGCACAAACACAAATGCTTCTGACCAAAACCAACCAAACGAATATTTTTATTTTACTTCAATTTGTAGTCTGGCAGAGGACCATTTCTTTATTGGTTACTTCAAACCTAACCAACATTCATTTGCTTTAACAACTGGTTTTTAGGGTCCTACATTTCCCCTCAAGTCCAACCATTAAGGTAAAATAAATACTCTCCAAAAAAATCAAATATGTTTTCAAAACCCAAACCAAATTTCGAAGAGTACTATTGGTCATAACTCATAATCAAGGAACTAAGAGTTTTCACTTGTTCAAAAAATAAATAAATAATCATATGAAAAACAATTACTTTTTATTTACATAACAAAAAAAAATTAGCCTTATATATGATGTAATTTTGAGAAGAACACCAAAAGAAAATAGGCCGGTCAGGTTAAACAAATGAATTTCTAAAAAAATTAGGGATGAATCATTTATTTTTGAGCTTGAGACATGATCATTCATCAAAATTAAGGATAAATTTGTGTCAAAGTATAATAAAGTGCTATATTTAAGCAGAAAATATAACAAGATACCTATATATTTGGATCCAAAGTATAAATATATATTTTTTGTCCTTTTTTTTTAAAAAAAAAATTAAAATACGTCAAAGAGTTCCTAGATCGTAGTATATGAAGCAGTAAAATAAGTCAGTTACACCCAAATTGACTAGATAGCAGCAAAGAAAGAAACAAGAAGACCACCAAAATGGCTAAATTGAAAAATCAACGATACACAAACTTAAGGAAATCCAAAGGCGGACTCGCCCAAGTTCTGTCAAACCCCTTAACATACGCCCATTAATGTGTCCTTAGCCACCCCAAATGTTTAGTAGGGCTATGCTTTTCTACTACTAAAACCCAAAAGTAAACCGCGTGCATTGGCTTTTTTTCCATTATTCCACTGCGCCAATTCCACACAATTGATAGCATACCCTTTTACGGTTTCTTTCTCTTTTTCTTGGTTTTGATGCAAACCCAATGAGATCCCCTCTGTAGGTATGATTTTTTTTTTTAAAATCAAGATTCTTTATTTTTGTTTTCTGCGGATTCAGTTACATGTATTGTTCTTGTGTTTTAGATGTTTTGTTTATGGGGTTTGGGGGGGGGGGGGAGTTTCTTGCTTTCGTCTGTTTGCTTGAGGAGTGGACTGGGGTCTTCAAGTATTTTGATTGTGAATGAAAAGAGTGGTCTGATCTAGTTCTTTAACATAATCTTGGACTGCAGGCTTTCTTGAAAAAAAAAAACTACTTTTGTTGGTTTGTGTATTATGAAATAAAGCAATAAGGGATGATTATTGTAGTCTGTCAGGGTAAGTAGAAGTTTTGAATCTTTGTTTTCACTGGATTTCAGGGTATTTTCCATATGGAAACTCAAGGGTATATTTTGGAGTCTTTCACTGTTAGATGCCATTAATTAAGTTAGAATTTCAACACCAATCAATGTGTTTTACGCGAAGCCAAATGGAGAAGAGAGTGGTATAATGCTTCAGGGGCTATGGTTTAGCGTACCTGATTTTTTTCGTTCTTTCTTTTGATAGATTATGCTTTTTTTCTTTCTGGTGAAATATCAATTTGCTTTTATTCAATTAGTCCCACATGAATAATATGACCGTTGATCTCCTGTGCGCACCCAAAGGGCAGTGGCTGCGGATTCCCTCGTCATAAAAAGAGTAATAGATTTGTGCACAATTTGTCTTTAGATGCTTTTGACATGTTTCTCCAGAGGGAGGGTATTCCCCTGCTGATGCTCCCTCGTCCCTACACTTGCTAAATTCAATTGACAATGTATAATCTTTTTGCTCAAACATTTATAGAATTTATTTACCTTATCGAACGGAATTCTTCTTCCTACTGTCAATATGAACAATGTACCTGGGGTGGGGTGGGGGTTTACTCCACTGCTGGTGCTTGTTGCTCCCTGCTTACCCAATTTAGTTGACAACATGTAATATTTCTTCCTTACGCCAGTATAAATAATATCATCAAGAACCATATGTTCTTCCAAGTTTAATGCTTTCTTACTTCAATATTTAATTTGTATATTGACTGGAGAAGGTGCACTATTCACTTCTGAATGGTTATTTACCTTTGTTATGACAGATAAGCTCCATCCTAGTCTCACAACATGGTCAAGTTTCTTGTTTTTGGGAAAAGATTGAAGAATGGTTCATAAAGCTGATTTAGTTATTATTGGCATCTGTGTTGGTGTGGCTTTTGGAATTCTCATTGCATCACTTGTTTTCTTTGGAATTCGGTGGTACAAAAGGCGTGTTCGTCTTCAGCACCATGCAAATGAGAGAGCTGTAGCAACTCTTCCAATACGGACAAATGGACTTGGAACAAGCGTTGATTTTAGTGCATCTCTGTCAAATTCTGTAGCTATTAAGACATCAGGATTTCCTGCCACAAATCCACAGCACAGTTGGTGGAGTCACCCTACTAAAGATCAATTTGCTTCAGCATCTGGATTACCAAGATATTTTTACAAGTATGTAATCTACAACTCTAAAGGGATATTAATATCTTTGGTGGGGAAATTACCTTGTAGATGACGAAATTCAACAGCTTTTCATGTTATTGCATCCTAAATAGTAACTAAGGGAACTCTTCAATCATGGTTCCTCTTCTTAATGTCTATTGATTAGCAACTTAAGAGCAATTTAAATCCATAAAACATACATAGATACCTTTTGATCCCGTGTATTTCAGAAAGTTTTCTAATTGTCTCTATAATTTCTCTCTGGCATCGCCATCAGGCTTTGGTTCTTTTCTTAGCGGCAAGCTGATGACTTCTTCTCCCTTTTGCCTCTATGCTTGCTTCGTTTGTCATCATATAAGCATGTTGAGAGATTATGTAATCCAGGTGTCAGAATGCAATGGAATTTTTTTATACATTGCTTTGTTTCCCCAACTAATGTAACTATTGGTCCTTCAAATACACATTGGATGTGTTAGGCAATCAGGTTTGAAGAATGCCTTGAAGTTGTAATTGGCAATTTTTCTTAGCATTGTTAAAATAAGCCTTTTATTGAATACATTTTTCTCTATGAATTCCACATGAAACTGCTTAACAATGCCAACTGTCTGTGCTGATCATTTTTTGGAACCCCAGGGACATTCAAAAAGCTACCCAAAACTTTACAACCATACTGGGACAGGGCTCTTTTGGCCCAGTGTACAAAGCTACAATGCCTGCTGGTGGAGTAGTTGCGGTGAAAGTTCTTGCTACTGACTCAAAACAAGGAGAGAAGGAGTTCTTTACAGAGGTATGGATTGCTCGTTAACTTTTTCCTAGAGAAATAACAGTGTTGTCATTTCTATGAAGAATTATCTGCTGCAGCATCCTTATTATTTAGCCTCATCCAACTGTGAAAGCTAAAGTAGTGGCTCTAAACTGTATCTATATATCCCTTTTATTGAGATTTATGTTCACATAAATAAGATTTTTTTTCGAGGTATACAATATTTCACATTAGATGCATAAGGGTACCCATAACTGGTTTATGAAACACATGGTTTACCCACTAATTGTCTTAAAACATTGGGTTGGATTAGATTCTTTTAATATATTAGAGCTAGCCGTTGATAAATTTATTCCTCACTTGTGAATTCAATCTTTTAATCCATGTGTAGACCCTATACTTGGGTTATGTATGGGAGGGTATTTAAAATCTGCAGTGCCTAATGTCACGTGTGAAAGGACATCCAAGACTGTTTAAAGGTTCTGGGTTAGCTCTACTCATTACCTACCCATTATCTTTGTGTTTTGGATGAGACACTCAAATTCTTTTACTAGTGTTTATGAACTATATCAAATTTGTACATTGGTCCTCGTAAATAATTTATCTATCATCTTGGTCAGTCTAAGAAACCTCAAACCAGTTATACATCTGCCATCTTAATATAGCGATAAAAAGGGGCATCTCAAATGAACATTTTATCTTGTAAGGCGGAGATGATGTTACCGCATTTCAATGTAACTGGATGAGACTTGTACGCCAGGTGGGCTCTAAGATAATGGTGAAGCATATTTACTTGGGACATATTTAGGGAAAAATTCCTATTTACATGAAGTTGAAAAATCGGCCAAAAAAGAAGCTACCATATAGGTTCTAAAGGTCTTAAGAGGTTCTTGAAGCATATTGATTTCCAACTCTCAAACAGTACAATAATGCATCTTATGCTCCTCTATTTGTATTTCTCATGAAGGTGAATGTTCTCGATAAAGTTTTGATTTAAATTGGTGTTTGTGCAGGTAACACTTCTAGGCAGGCTTCATCATCGGAATTTAGTAAATTTGGTGGGCTATTGTGTTGATAAAGGACATCGCATGTTAATATATGAATTCATGAGTAATGGAAGTTTGGCAAACCTTTTATACAGTAAGTGTATTACTCTTTTCCGTTGATAACATTACTTTATTGGAGATAGCTGCTGATGAGAAACTTCTAGACATTTTTCTCCTCCTAGCTTAAAGCTGCCTGGGAAACAGTAAGTCAGTTTTTTTTTTGCAATGGAACAACCACTTCCCGTAGAATCATCACTTAAAGTAAAGGAATCTGGAGTGGATGATCAGTAAACAGAAAATAATCTGAATGTTAATGTCTCTATGGCTATACATTCAATGGAGCTTCTTGTTGTCCTTCTGTGTGGTTTCTCTATTTTAAATCTTTTGTTGACTAAGAAGAGGTGATGAAACTGTTTTGTTCTGCACATGTTCAGGTGAGGAGTACAGCTTGAGTTGGGAAGATCGGGTGCAAATAGCCCTTGATATTTCACACGGCGTTGAGTATCTCCACGATGGGGTAGTCTGACTGATCAATTTACTTCTATTTGCCGTGGTCACAAGACTGGTTACTTATTCTTGGTTCACATTTCTTCCAACAGGCAGTTCCCCCAGTGATACACCGTGATTTGAAGACTGCCAATATATTGCTAGATCAATCTATGAGAGCTAAGGTCAGTGGAGCTCCATGCATGATCAAATTAGTTAGAAAATTAAAGCAGACTCAACTTTGCTGCTGTTGTTGTCTATTAAATTGCTTCCTTTGCATATTAGCCGAAGTTGTTGCTTCCGAGTATTTATCTCTTCCTTTATAACTAGGTTGCTGATTTTGGGCTGTCAAAGGAGGAGGTATATGATGGCCGCAATTCAGGCCTTAAAGGTACATATGGCTACATAGATCCTATGTATATATCCACAAGCAAGTTTACAACAAAGAGTGACATATATAGCTTTGGCATTATCCTTTTTGAACTAATCACCGCTATTCATCCACATCAGAACTTAATGGAATATGTAAATCTTGTAAGTTCCCAGATCATCCCATATTTTTTTTTTCTTCAAATGCAAATTTTACGTTCTCTTATTTGTTCTTGACCTGTTATGTACAAAGGCGGCTATGAGTTCAGATGGGGTTGATGAGATCCTAGACAAGAAGCTTGTTGGAACATGCAGTGTAGAACAAGTGAGGAGTCTTGCTGCAATTGCTCATAAATGCATACATAGAACACCTAGGAAGCGTCCTTCCATGGGCGAAATATCACATGCAATATTGAAAATAAAACAGAGGCGCCTTGTCAAAGAAGATACCATGTCATTTACAGGATATGACAGTTCAAGAATGGCAAGAAGGATAGAACATCAACAGGTTGAATTGAGAAACATGGCCAGCATTAATGAAAGAGAAGTTGAATGACTTTTCATTCACAACCATCAACACTTTGTTTCTATTCTTGAGCTTATTTTTGCAGCATAAAAGATATAGGAAAGACATCATGCAGAGTGTTGAATCAACAAATTGGCATGAAATTGTGTTTTTGGATACGATTCAAGTTATATAAACTAACCGTGTAAAGAATTTTTATATGGGAAAATTTAATTTGACAAGTTGTAACATGTATCCTTCTTTCCACGTCTTACTAATTCAAGCTTATTAATACCTTGAATTTTTTTCAAGTTCATGTTCAACATTTTCACTTTTAAATGCCTTTTTTCAATTTATATTTAAATGGAAAAAAATTTCCTAACTTTAGCCAAATAACGACTTTAGGAGCTGTTTGGTACGATGTATTAAATGAGATAGTCTTTGTGTTACAATTTAGTCTACCCATTAGTTGCACAATTCAACTCAATTGCATCTAATACATGAATAACTTAATACACCATCTAATATCTAGGATATCTAGGAATTACTAATACCAGATTTAATGATATTTGGATAAGACAACAAAATGACTGAACTGCCCACAATTTCTTTATATAATCGTTAAAAATTGGTAAAAAAAAACATCCTATTTCTCAATTAAACAAGCCTAATTATTATTCAATTTTATACTTCAGTTTTACAATTGCAGAAATAATATTTGCGATCAAATTTTGCATCCAATTGAAAAATAACATTTTTTTTCTTTCTAATTCACTAGGTGCTAACATACGTGATTTGTCAAATTAACATATAAATTTTTGGGCAATAGAGTGTATTTGTGTTGCACTTTGCTGCATATGAAACACCATTTTTTCTCTCTCACCCACAGTATAGTTAGCAGTGACAATGTCTATTCCATCCTAGCCAATTATATGAAATAGAAAAAATCATACTAATTGAAAAGAAGTTTTTTAATAAAGTTTTAAATTAAACATAACATTAGGTGGAAGGCCATGAATCAAACATTTGATAAAAAAATAATTCATACATTATTAATTCTTGCGTTACTAATTCATGCGTTATTAATTTCTTTCTACCAAACAACCCCTAGTCTTCGAGGAGAATCTTGAGTAACCAAAAGGGAAGGATTTAGTGAGAATTAAATCTTATTTTATATGTTTTGTTACTAAACTACCACTCAATTATCATATACTTATAACTTATTTGTCATTCTATAAGTAAATATTACGTCTTTTCATCTTCCCATATAAGTTATGCAATTGCACAAAAGTTATAATTGAAACTTCAAACAGATATAAAGTTAGACTCTGATAAAAACTTTAACTTTAGTTTATACTCAACTAAAACATGTTTAAACTCCAGTATTTTTTATGAAGTTTAAAATGTGCAATTCAAACTCTACGAGTTTTACATATTTAGTTAGGAGTATTTTTATCCAAATTTTATATTTACACAACAAAAAGAGAATATTTTTTAGTTATATTTCAAGCAGCAGGTAAATTTTGACTATCGGACCAAAAACTGGCCAACTCACACAACTTTTTACGATCATTATTAATTTGGGCCTCTTATTTTGTTTCCATCGGCCCAACCCGAAACCAGCCGAATGAATTATCTTCTTCTTCCTTATGTTAACCTAATTGTATCGTCACGAAGCTTTCCCCTTCGCCTCACAGAGCTCGAAATCGGTAGCCATTGTCAACCAGGATGAGGAAGCTTAAAGCTCATGAAAAGAAGCTTCTGAAGAAGGTGAACTTCCTTGAATGGAAGAGAGAAGGAGGTCACAGAGAAGCTGATGTCATGCGTCGTTACCACGTCACTGGCAGAGACGACTACAAAAAGTATGTCTTTCCTATATCACATGTAAATGTTTCTACTCTTACAGTCTTATTGGTGTATAAACCTAATTCCTTATTTGTTTTATCTATTTAGGTACTCGGGTTTGTGCAGAACAGTGCAGAAGCTTGTGAATATACTGAAGCAGATGGACCCAAGAGATCCATATAGAATAGAGATGACCGATTCTCTTCTAGAGAAGCTGTGAGTGCTTTACCCTATTTTATTATGCTGGTATTCTCATTTATTGTTATTAATTACTCTTGTACTAGCTTATTTCTTCGATTTTAGTATTATTTGTTGTTGCTATTGTTCTTGTTTCCTTGTTTTCAGCATGTTTTTTTTTCCTTTTCACTGCTGTGTTTGCTTTATACACTTGTTTTTCGATATTCTTTACTTAGCAGTGTATCGAAACAACTTCTCTAAGACTGCTTACACACCACCATCTCGAGATCCCACTTGTGGGATTACACTAGTTATGTTGTTGTGATAATTAAGTATCAAGTTTTGAGTTCCCTGATAATTTAAGTTGGTGAGAGATATTTTTCGAAGTGATACTAGTTACATAGGCTGAGTTAGAGTGGGTAGAAGGGGGCCAAAAAATATGTTGTGTGTACTACAAGGTCAAAATTATTTTATATGTATATATAGTAGATGTTGAATCCCTGCTTCTTTGTGTTTATTTCTTTATATTTTGAATACCCTTATTTAAAGTCCTAGCCATGGATATCAACTTGTGACCTTTGTTGTGTAGTCCAATTACTTTTTATTTCTTGCTTAGGATATGTAGACAATGGTCAGTTAGGAAGACATTGGTGCATGAGTGATAGACCTTAATCTGTTGTAGCTATAAGATAACTCAACTACAGTACTTTTGTTTTCAATAAATGAGCATCAGATACTTGGTGAACATGTGATTTCTTCTGAAACAGTTGATGACTGCGTCCATCTCTGCCTCTGATATTCTGTTTGCTTGATTTGTATGCATTACTATTTCATATGAACTTAATGCAAAGATGATGATTAGCAATATATATATGTGCATGAACATTTCCACTCTTCCTCTTTTCTTGGTTTGAGAGATGTTTTTATCGCTCTTGTCCTTGGGCTGAAAATCTTTCCTCAATCATTTTCCCTGTGAGAGCACATCCCCCTTATCTCTCCTTATTATTGACACAGATTTCATGAAATTATAAATTCTGATAGATGTCTCCTTAACAGGTATAACATGGGCGTAATAACTACAAGGAAAAGCTTATCCGTGTGTGAGAACTTATCTGTGTCATCCTTCTGCAGGTAAATGAACTCTGTATATTTCATTTTGTGTAGTTCTTTACAACTACAAACAAGTTGGGGTCAGCTATATGAATCATCACTTACCATATTACACCATTTTAACTCATCTCATGCCAATATTATGCAAATACAAATAAAAAAACATTTAAATTCTCTATATTTTCTACACGTAAAAATCTCTGAAAGGCAACATTATGCAGTTTTACGTGCATACAAAAGAACCACTCACCTACCTATCTTCCAAGCACAAGCAATCATTTCGCAACTCTTCTTGGGTTGTTGATTTAAGACAACATTGCGAGTCACCACTAGTTGGTCATAAATGGAATTGTGTTACTGCATGTTATTGTTCTTCCTGATCAAAATTTGCAAAAATAATGTTCTTGGTAATAAAGACATGCATGTATTCTTCATTCACAGGCGTAGGTTGTCCACTATATTGGTGAGGCTGAAGTTTGCTGAACACATGAAGGAAGCAGTGACATATATAGAACAGGGTCATATTCGAGTTGGACCGGATACAGTTGTTGACCCAGCATTTCTCGTGACCAGAAATATGGAGGACTTCATCACTTGGGTAGATACATCTAAGATTAGGAGAAAGGTCTTGGAGTACAACGATAAGCTAGATGATTATGATGCAATGAATTGATGACTGGTGACGGATTTGTGAGCATTTGAGAATTGAATGAGAGAAATGGAACACATTCTTCTTGGCCATTGTTGGAGTTCCCTGGCAGGTTTACCTCCTGCTAGGTTGCCTTGTACCACCACCCCTCTACATTTTTTATCCTGTAGACCGTTGAAAGATGTACACATTATATTCAACAGTAAAGTTTGATAGAAAATCTTTGAAATTTCTAGCGAATGTTAGTAACTTAATTCACTGTCCATTTGCAGTAGACATCTTGATTTTGTTGATCACACATATCGGTTCTTTGGAGTTAAATTTATTGTAGACTCCTTATCGAAGATGATTTTCTAATGCTTATGGATGGTAGTATGTTTAGTGTCAACTCGATTTTATCGTACAAGATCTTATATGTAGGGATATTCTTGGGTGGTCAGCATATGAACTCTGAAATCTTTTACCCTATCAACTCGACAATCTTTTACCCTATCAACATGCCTTAGAATTTATGAAAGAAGAGCTTCCAATCTCAATGATAATTAATTGAGCTCCTAATTTAAGATTAGAATTTCTGTGAAGTAATCAAAGTTGGAGGTTTCAGTCTCATTTTTTTTAAGGCTAATCATTTCATTTCTACACTTTTTCTTATCTCTATGGAGGTTTATTTTATGTACTCCAAAACTCATCTTTTTGTGCCATTAAGGCATCTTTTATGGAGGCTATTATAGTGATTGTTACCTTTAGAAGACATTGAAAGTAAAAATAATATTTGTATGAATTTAATTATTTGATTATCTAATTAGTTTGAGTTTGAAATGTTTAATAATATATATTTGTTTGAATTTAATTATTTGATAATCTAATTAGTTTGAGTTTGAAACGTTTAACAAAACATTTTAAAGTATTGAAGACAATTTTACAAAGTCAATATTAAAATATGGTTCATTCAAATTGAAGTAAATTAACAAATTAAGAAATAAAAGATAGTTGTAAATAAAATTATCTACGATTTTTAATTATAATTACGTCAATAATAAATTTTCAATAATATGTACTCCTGGTCCTTACTAAAAATAAATGTTTCTTAATACGTAAATAATGCTACCTCTGTCCACTTTTAATTTTCATGTTGCATTTTCGAAAGTCAATTTGACTAATTTTCAAAGTTAAGTTAGATTGCATTAATTCAACATTTTAAACAAAAAATTTAGATATTCAAAACTATACGGAAAGTACTATCAATTGCATTTTTTTGCATACCAATATTATTTTAGTTTGACTTTAAAAAAGGAAACCATGACAAATAAAAGTGGACGGAGAGAGTATTACATTTCCTATTTTACCCTTCACATGTGGTCCTTACTAAAAATAAACGTTTCTTAATACGTAAATAATATTACACTTCCTATTTTACCCTTGAGAGTTATTAGCCTTGAAAGTATGTTTTTAACCAATATAGAAAAATTAAATGATTAATTCATGGTCATTGGTCAATTTTATTAATCCAAACAAATTAATTTATATTCATTTATTGAAAACTTGACTTCAAGAGAAAACTAAATAAATATATAATGGTAGATTTATCTAGTTTCTTAAGAAATATGAAATTTAGAACATGACATATAAATAGAGGAACTCTCACATATAGCCACTCAAAAATAGCCTAATTACTCTCCATAGCTATAGTTTGATAATTACAATTCATAGCTACATGTTATAGGGAGGAGAGAGGCGAGCGAGACTGGGAGAGAGAGGAGAGAGGCGAGCGAGAGAGGACAAGGAGTGGGAGAGAGGTGAATTGTATATGTATATCAATTAGATAATTGTATATTATACATATGTATTTGTATATATGGCAAGCAAGATTGGGAGAGGGAGGAGAGAGGCGAGCGAGAGAGTGGGAGAGAGGTGAATTGTATATGTATATCGGCTAGATAATTGTATATTCTACATATGTATTTGTATATTCTGGCGAATTATACATATACAAACGTGGCTAATTATACAAACTCGAAGTCAACCCACGTAATTAATGTATAATGTTAGTCGCGAGTGGTAATTATAACAAACTATAGCTATGATGAGTAATTAAGTAGTATAAGTTTGCTTCACCGCGTAATTTTCCCAGATAAATAATAACGAAGGGAGTAAGAGATTAACAGCAAAATATTAAGAAAGTTTTAATTTATAGTAACAATAAATACATTAATTTTTTTTTTTATATTCTCGTGAGGCTATTTTGTTTCTTTCGAGCGTTTAATTACGGTGCTTCTCACAATTAGGAGTAACATTTTACTTATTACGGTGCTTCTCATTATAAATACAGATAGGTTGCTCCTTCATCTCGGCGTTTTCTATCCAGTGCTTTTGGTTCTTTGTTTATTCTGCTCGAATTTGTGCATCTTCAACAGAATTTGAGGTTTTTTTTGGGCCCTTATTTTTCCCCTTGGAGTATACCACCGGTGACGATGTCCAATCGAAATCCTAATCAATTTTGCTGCCGCCGATGTATCTGCTTCTTCCATCCATCCATTAAAAAATGAAAGAAGGAAAACTTGATATTGTCAGGTTTTCTTGAATTTCTTGCATGCATTCGTAGTTAAGAGAAAATCAAGAACTTGTTGTTTCTTTTGAAGTTACATTGGTATCCTTAGAAACATATTTTCTAGAATATATTGGCAATTACAAATATCAAGAATTCTTTTTTTTTTCCCAATAAATTATGTTGTTATTCTCACAGTGTGTGTTAAGTTAAGAAGGATGTTCAAGGGGACATTAAGCAAATACCTAAGGCTAGTTGGAGTTCAGTTCGGTCAGCGGTTATCTTGTATGATTTTCACTAGGGTTGCGATGCAGGTACCACCTAAGAATTGATTGGACAGACTTTCATATACACCCCTCAGTAGTCATTTTCTTTTACATGGTTTAGATTTTTGAACTTATTGTTAAAAGTTGAAAATTGTGTCAAGTAAGATAATGGGGAATTATATGTTTTCTGATTTTGTTAATGTTTTAGTATCAATAGGGGTGGGCTGCTGAGAATATGGCAAGTCGTGCTTAGACTAGTTGCACACATCAGTGAGGCACGTGCTGTAGACTAATCATAAGAATTTTTTTTCCAAATGAATATTCTTATATCACAACATTATTTCTTTTTTCAATGAGATTGTTCTTTTTATGTTTGTTATTCTTGTAACTAGTTTGAACTTAACCCAGTTTCTACCAGGTATATATTGCTATAGGCATTGGGACTATTGACAATTTGACATTGATCTAATACATTTAATGTTCTGCTCAATTTATTATATTACTTCGTCATCTCAAGTTGTACTTTCTTTTGAAGGATTGTCGGAAGTTGTACTATCTTTTGAAGGATCTGGTGTTAATCAACTATAGTTTTGTATGCTTTTCTGGCCTTCCTTTGTTGGAGATTGTTACTAAAACTCATGGGATGCCAAATGGTTATCGAAAGGTAAAGTTCTTTTGAGATTTAGTTGGGTAGTATCCATTATAAAACTACTAACCTGCTCTTTGTTTTTGACATTGTTTACAGGATGACATGTTTTTGTACCTTGGAATTGATAATTGTAGAGAAGAAAATCTTGAGAATTATTAAATACTGCGAGCTATGCTCTCCTCTAGGGTGGATGGGGACTCGCATAAATGAATTGGTGCTGGAAATCGAGGTAAAACAGATGAGCTTCTTATAAGGAAGAAGAAGAGTAGAGAGCTCTTCCATTATACCATGGCAAGAAGGAGTTTTTTGGCACAATGCCAAGCAATTTGTCCTGTTTGTGTTAATAATCAATGATGACAGGAGATGTGTGCAACTAGTTAATGTTCTTTTCCATCGTGCAGAAACTAGAGCTGTAAGGAGACTGCATCATTCTGCAGAAGCTATCTACTCGGAGCTTCCACGGCAGTCATCCCATCAATGTGATAAATCTTCCACCCCAAATTGTGGTGACGGTGTGTTCTCTGATGTATGGTAATGTTATCAAATTTCTTGGGAGAGTTAGGTCTCTTTCTGATATTATCTCAATCAAATATATTCATTACTCACACAACCTGATGTTTCTCTCTTCAGGCCAAGTGTGAAAATGAAACTTGTTGACATCTGAAATAGCAAATACTGGGGTCAAGGGGAGCACACAAGTACACGCGATGGGGAGTCAAAAGAACGTTCTGATAACGTAATTGGAAGTTCCAACAATTGATCAGACTAAAAAGATAACTTCATTTGGTCAAATTGTATGTATCAAGATAAAAAGGACAAACAAGGTGATTTTTGACGATGTTGAAAGTTGATTTTGGTTTAAATTCAAGAGTTTTTGGAAGTTCGCAACTTGCAAGTTTAGATGCTATTTGGTATATTAAAAGCTAGCAGTTACTATGCTTTTTCCATTAGGAGCTTAAAAGGATTAGGTTCTTTCTAGAAAAAGAAACATCGATGGTCTTACCTTTCTTAGTTTAATTGATAAAATATTACTGTTTCGTAGTGATGAATGTTGAGGTTCAAAAAATAATGTTATTCCTTCTCTGTTTTTCCTGTATTGGAATCACTATTTCATTCATGATCATTATGTTCTTCTCTGTTGAAATGAATATACCTTTTCTCACTGAATTCATTTATTATGTTATTGTTTTAAGTTGGTTGACATAGCATGTTCTCTCTGGGTTGAATATAATATGGATGATTTGTACATGTATGGAGAAATCCTCAGCAGCGAAAACCACACTGGATCAGATGGACATTTACATTTCTTCTGATAAATGTACTACTTTTAATTGCAAAAAGATATATACTCTCACTTATTCCTGAATAAAGATCTGTACATGTATCAATTATATTACTCACATATCTACTCTGTTCCGCCCGTGTATCTCTTTATAGAAACAAGTTTTGGTTGGTATTTGTGAACAAATCGCTTGGATTAGTTTCTATGTGGAAATAGTTGCTTGAAAATACAAATAAAACGACTTCACAAGTCGTGGGATTTGATTTTCTTGATTGCCTTCAAAAGCACGTTCTTAATATTTCATAGAGGCTTTTTTGGATTTGACAGTAAGTTGGTGAAAAAGATTGTGTACTTACTGTTTTTATCACAATTGAAGTATTCTGTTATTTAGTGGGAATACGTCTTGCCTAAACTCACATGTATAGCTTAGAGTAATTCTGTTGAACACTTTTTATGTTTGATACATTTCCTCTTGAATCTTGAGAATTATAACTTCAAATATTTTTTAAAAAAAAATTGCAGATTTTTTTGTTGGTTGAATTCGAGTTGTGAACCCCAGAATTTCTATTATATTTATTTTTTACTTTCTAATGCTTATGAATGGTATAATGTTTGGTGTTAATTTAATTTTATTGCAGGATTTTATATTTTCTTGGGTGGTCAGGCAATGAAGTTGAGTAGCATATAAACTCTACACATGGGTTAATTCCTGAGACTGGTCATTTTCTTTTACAGTATCCAATCTCAATGACAATTAATTGAGCTCTTAATTTAAGATCAGAAATTGTATGAAGCAATCAAAGTTGTGGAGGTTTCAGTCTCATTTTTTTGTAAGGTTAATCTTTTTATTCTTATGCTTTATCTTGTTTTCTTTCAACGTCATTATGCAAAATCCTTAACGACTCCAGATGAGAGTTATTTTTGCTTATTTTATGTATTAAGACATCTCTTTGCACCATTTCATAATCAATGTCCGTGATATACTTATTCTACAATTGTTTGATCTGCTTGTATCTATATTTATTTTGTGGTGTATTTGGAATGATTAAAAAATATATACTTGCATTTATAATGGTTGTAATACAAAGTATTTAATTTTTGGCAGCCCAAAGTGGTGGCTATTTTACTAGTTTAAGTTAAATAAAGCAATACTAATGAGACTATGGTCAATACAGATAGATGTACACTTCGACTACATTGAGAAACAAAACTCGAAGGCTCTTCTAGGGCTCACATGTAAATCGTGTAACAAGGGAATTAGAGACGCACCTACAAAAGAATATTTCACATACACCGAAGTAAGAAGACTAGGGAATACAATATTTAACCAAAGTCAGCCTTCGACACATCCTCGGTTTGGCCCGCCACCGAGCAAAAACAATGTACATAATCCTCACATTGACTGAACCCAGAAAGCACATCACAAAAACAGCTTTGATAGATCAGTTTTTCCCACCACTGATTGCAGCATGTACATAATCCTCACATCGACTGAACCCAGAAAGAACATCACTCAAAACACCAAGAACATCAAATGCCTCCTGGAAATCCGTTGCTGAAGTCATGTCATCAAGCCATGATAACAGTTCAGACGAGAAATCTGTCATTTCCTTAACATTTAATAGTCTCTCTTTCATGACTACCTCCCAGCCTTCTAGCTTTCTGCCCTCGTCATCATCTTCCACATTCTTGGAAGTCCCTTGGGTTTGCAAGGTGGTCGCACTAGGTGATTTTTTTACCTTGAAGAAGCGCTGCAGCTGTTCTATCAAACCAGTGTAGACAAGCATTGGTTGAATAGTTGGGAATAACTCAATTGATCCCCCAGCCTCAGAAGCAGATGTACTTGTACTTCCCGACTCCGTTTTCAAAGCCCCAGACACATTGGGGGAAGAGCGAGGCACAGGCCTGCCATGAGTCCGCTGGATATACGCATGGTATATACCTCGTTGTAAAAAGGAAGAGCGATTCTGCAGCCACGACTCATAGGATTCTGAAAGAAGTGAGGTAACCATCATGAATTGGACAGTCTCCTCTGTACCAGCAGAAGTCTGAGTTCCAACGGTAGTGGAGGCTCTGGATTCTGATGCAGGAGAACTTAAATAGGTTGAGATAGACTTGATCATGATATGCTGCTGAGAAGAATCATGATCAAGAAGGTGATGAGCCATTTGCATCATGAAAGGCAAAAATCGAGCATTACTGTCTTTTCCACCACCCCTGCAATCTGCACTAAATGAAGCACCAGTGGCAAATCGAGCAAGCATCTGCATGTCACCCAAAAAAGATTTGCATTAGCATCAACAGTCTCTGTTGTAAGCAGCTTCACCTACTTCAGAAGTGGAAAAATCAGCCCAAAAATATGTAACCAGCCAAAGTTTGAACTGGTTCGGTCAATAACTAGATAGCTAATGGTCAAGATGGGTTGACCCATCAAAATATTGGGTCAGCTTGGGTTGAAACAAGTGTTACCTAACGGGTTAAGACCCAACCCAACAGGTCATAATTAATTATCCAAGTTGGTGACCATTAGCAACTTTTGAACCCCAGCAGGAATGATAAATTTCTAAGCAGATTGTGGGTTCTCGACTTTTTGTACTTCTAACAGAGGTAATGTTGACTTAGTTGTGTTTCTGACCTTATTGCTGTCAAATTTTAAACATCAGATAGTCTGATTTGGAATACGTTCAACACATATTCTTACCTTTTCTGCAACTATTCTACTCTATCAAATTACAATGGGAAAAAGTAGAATAAAATGATTATAAAATAAAGTTGAATAAATTGGAAAAGGATTTAGAAAAGCAAAAAAGAGGTCCTGATTTTCCATCCGAAGGGAAGTCCATTTGCCATAAGAGAAAATGAAACACATTTTTGACCAAGTTTTCAGATCTTCTACTCCATGCTCAAGAGAATAAGAATGAATTTTATGAACAAATTCGTAGTCTCAAGAAGTGCAAGAATTTTTTCTTAATTTATTGAACCAATTTAACCTTCTGAAATCAACAAAAGAGGAAGCACACAAAATCAACAATAACAACATACCCAGTGAAATCCCATAAAGTGGGGTTTGGGGAGGGTAGGTGTATGCAGACCTTATAGAGGTCGTTTCCAAAAGACCCTCGGCTCAAGTGAAGCAAATCGAAGTAGGAATGTGAAGAAAAACATGACAACTAATAGGAAAGCATTGCAGAGCATATATGCAAGTAACCGTAACATCAACAAAACGTGGTAAACAGACGATGACAGATACCAAAGCACACAAAATCTCATGTGAAAATGAAGGTTGTAATCCAACAAGAGAACTGTTTTTGACTGGTAGAATAACAGAGAATAAAAAATAAAATTCAGAAGGAACATGCTTTGGTAGTTCAGAAGGGCATTCTGTGTGATAAAGAAAGATTAATTACTGTAAGAACATGTATTGGTGAAGTATGGTTGAGGAAAATAAAGTAGCTAGGTCAAGTTGTGGGTTATAACCAGTTGATTTATCCCACTTTAACCCAACCCATATTGACACAAGCAAACTTTAGGCAAGGTTGGGTCATTAGCTGTTCAATGCGTTAACCCGTCTTGACCTACCTAAAATTGACCCAACCCTCCCATTTAGCACCCACAACCTACATCATTGTCCAACAAAACCATTCCTCCCTCCTCAACCCCAACCACACGGAAAGGGAGGGATTAAAATAAAAGAGGCTGGAACAGAGAAGGCAATAATGCAATTCAAAAAATGAGATGGAAGATTATTCCAGCTTGCATTTGGGGGACAGTTAGGGAAGAGAGAAACCAAAGATGTTTTGAAGATAAAGCCAACTATTCCAGAAGATGTGCTTAGGGCTGTTCGATTTTTGGTGTAAAGGAATACACAAATGTTACCTTCTTAAAAAAGAAAAAAAAGAGGGATAGAGAAAAAAAAAGAAAAGATCAGGAGTGGAGAGATGGAAACATGATAGAAAGGAATAACAAAGATGGAAACTCACCAAAACAATGTCGTAAGTTAACAACCGGAGCCGACTCCCATCAGCACGCCCAAGAGCATTCAGGTAATCCCAGTATTGGTCAACATAGCGTATATATTGGCCTATTGGTACTGATGGACCTCTCAGTGGGAAAAGATTATTGCATAGTGTCTCGTTATTTCTTAGGGCTGCTCCATCCCATTCTTTTTTAGGTTTACTTAAGGCCGCATCTGCTCGTTTAGCCTCCTGATGGCACTGAAAATGTATGATGTTGAAATGGCTGACCGTTGTGTAGACACAGTCCCCACGAGCATTTCCAGGGCTTCCAACACCAAGATTAACCCGTTTACTATAAGTGTAAACACCAAGCAAGTCTGTAGGGCGCAAGCGGTAGCCTTCACGACAAACCATGCAAGCCAAGCCTTCCTCTTCTTCATCCTCAACATCTTCCAAACCATCCAAGACAGGTCGAGCAACAACAATACGTTCACCACCATCTGAGGACAGTTCTTGGTGCATACCAAGTCCCTGGTACCATAAAAATGAGACGAATCTCCTTAGTTACGATATTGGCACAACCGAAACAACATCTATAACCTCAATTGTTAGATATTAAATGTTGCATCTAAAAGAAATCTAAGAAGCTTCATTAAATATATCATAAGGAACACATGGAAAGGGAAGAAGCATATTGTGTCACTAGATTAAAAGATATTCTTGCCAGAGAATGATTAGATGCTTGATAGAAAACTTTTCTACTTTAGCATCTGCATATATGAAGTAACCACCGACCTACATTGAAGAAATTCTAGCTTCAGTATCAATCATTTCCTAAGAGATAGATACTGTTGCTAAGCTTCTGTACAATCCCACAGCGTCTCAATATCAGTTCTTACATTCAAGACAGACACTTCTAACTTCCAATTTTAAATTATATTTAGCAACATGTTTCAACTACTTAAGAAATATTCTTAAGTAATGCTCCTGTTATGTCTACTCATCATCTAAGGATCTCTAGTTCTGGAAATG
The DNA here is from genome assembly GCF_019186545.1 of Solanum stenotomum. Classification (NCBI taxonomy): domain Eukaryota; kingdom Viridiplantae; phylum Streptophyta; class Magnoliopsida; order Solanales; family Solanaceae; genus Solanum; species Solanum stenotomum. The sequence continues at coordinate 46,939,505 of NC_064293.1, forward strand.
CTTTGTTACCAAACAGGAGATGATGATATGCAATTTTGCTGGGAAGATTTGACCATAAAATATGCTTCAGATGAGGACAAGTGGTATTTCATCATTCATTACTACGCAACACATCAGTTGTGTTAAGTCGAGCCAACACAAAAATGAAGACGCAAAGGACATTAAGAATAGTAATGTAGGAGTTAAGTGTAAAGTGGGATGGCAAGGAACCTGCAGTAATTCTGCTCTCTTCCTCAATGCTCGTCGCCTCATCTCATCCTTTGTCGCATGACGTAGTTGGTGAACTTTCTGAGCTAAGAACCCATCACCTTTTCCCTCCTTGTCAGACAGCGTGTCCAACAAGTTTTCAGCCCTGGCTCCAATCTCATTTTCACCGGCGACACCCTCTAAAGCATGAAGCAATGGCAAGATTCCTCCTTCATCTATGCACTTTTGAGTTGCCAAATGGCCCATTGACAAGCCCCTCAGCATGGATAAAATAAGAGGAATAGATGGAAGCTTTAAACCCAAGGCCCACTCCACAGTTGATTTGAAACCAACCTGTCCAGTGAAAGCAAAGCTTTCTTTCAGATGGCTGATTGCAGCCCCAGTAATCCCTTTTTCCAGTATAATATCTTTCAACCTCTCTCCACAGGAACTTGTCTTGAGGGATTCTGAAACCCTAACAAAATTCTCTAGGGTGTATTTTTGCTTTGAGGCTTGCTGTGCAATTGTTTCATCTTTCATATTGTCTTCGTAAAGTTTTTGCAGCCTATCAAATTCGCGCCAGTTCTGTAAACAAGGTTCAAAATGCTGTACAAGAGCTTCCATTGCTGCAGGTTCCCCGTAAGTCAAGTAGGGCAATATTCTTGCAACCATCTCAGTGTTCCTCTGCTGCTTATTTGACTTTCTAAGTCCAGATGGATGAGACAATCTTTCAAGGAAAAGTAGTACAATTTTCTTTGCCTGTTCACCAGCACCTGCTTCATCACTGGAGACTACATCTACATCAGAAGTAATGCTGATGTTATCACTCTCATTTGCTTCTAGTGTTAAGCTCTCCACGATCAAAAGAATACCCTCAGCTGGTTCCATGGCATCCACAAAGAAAGCACGCCTAGCAGTCTCAAGAAGTAAGCCTAAAGCTCCCAGCTTTAGCAATGCTTTCCTGTTTTCTCTTATCTTGCAACAAAGCATGAGCAAATTAAGCACTGCAACTAACTGCTCTCGATTGGACTTGAAATCATCTTGCAAACGCTGCAAAATTAACCAGTATCAAGACATGAACAAGGTCACAAACAGAATCTGTCATGATCTAATTATCACCAGTATGTCATTTGTCTAAGCTACAGAAATGTATAACCTTTCTTGCGCAGTCTCTTCAACCCAACATCCAAATACAACCAGTTCTAACAACGGGAAATAAAAACCAAAGCAAAGCAGGAATACCAAGCAAAAGTACTACTAGAAGGGAAATGAGTTGCATGTATAAAATGAATAACCTGCTAAAGTTTGAATCAATACTTATATACCTGAACCATGCCTAAAAGAATTTCCAGTCCACCACAATCCCGCACTGCACCAGCTATCGCAAACTCCACTTCTGGATCTTGGGTCTCCTCTCTATCCTCGTCAATTTCTTTAATCATGGGCTCAGTAGCTTCACCATCTAAGCCCTGAATAAAAGATCGAGGAAATGTTAGCGTACCAAAGAAGCTATACAAATGCCAATCAAGCATAGATGTAAATCAGGTTTTTCAAGGACAAAAAGACAAAAACAACATAATAGAGCCATGAAAAGAAGATTTTTTTCCCTTTAGGTTTGCATCAGGAGAGGAAGAGGCAGGCCGAAGAAGTATTGGGGGGAGGGCGGGGGAAGTGATTAGACAGGACATGGCACATCTTGATCTAACCTAGGACGTTTGGAGGTCGTGGATTAGGGTAGAAGGTTAGTTGGTAGTTGAGCATTTCTCTTGCCTCCCTGCGAGATAGGCTTGGTGGTTATGCTTGGACCTTCCTTCTTACCAATAGTATTAGCACATTTCTCGTAGTTATTTGATCTTCAATTTCGGCTATACCATTGGTGTTTTTTTGGGGTACTGATTATTGCATTATTTTGTTGTTATTACTGTTATTTCTCCTGTTTGTTTTGTATTACTCTCCATTTTGCACTGTTTTGTTGTTGTTGTTGCTCCCATATCTGTATCCCCTTTTCAAACTGTTTGATAGGCTTTATTTAAGTTGAGGGTCTCCTGGAAACCACCTCTCTATCTCTAAGAGGTAGGGGTAAGGTCTGCATGCACTCTAACCTCCCCCAACCTCACTTGTAGGATTACACAGCGTATGTTGTTGTAAGGTTTGCATCAACTACATTCTACAATACAATGGCAGCAAAAAAAAACAAGAGAACCTGCAGCCGGTAGGTCACTGTCATTGGAGGGCAATCTCGAACTGATACAGCAGCACTGGAAGAAAGTGAAGTTGTCGAGGCAACTACACTTGCAGACTGACTATTGGATTTCTTCCATACTAGCTCAAAGACTTGAGCAATACTCAAATCTAGAGAGATAATATTCCCAGCGACCAACAATTCCATGCCATAATCATCTTCAAGCAGACCCAAGAGATCAAGTTGCTGGCAGATTTTATTTTTGACATCACGCATCAAGGGACCAATTTCAGCACTTGAATATGGATTCTTCGTCATTGATCCCCTGATAAATTCTTCTTGTGTATGAGCCTTGTTCAAGATCAGAAGATACACTGGTTCTGGTTTTGATGGGCTAATCAGATTGCAGAGTTGCTCCAAGATGAACTGCATGACAAAATAGAAGAATGTAAATTCACCAACTAAAATACTATGCACCGAGCAGATAGTGGAGGAAGAAATCGAACTGACTCCCTATATACCAAAATAAATAGGAATCCAGGCAATGATCAAGTATCAGCAAAAGGAAAAGTAAGACTTCAATCTGCTTGATAAAATGGTCTTCCCCAATATCAACTAAAGAACAAACTTTCCAACAATATAATTTAAACTAAGAAAGCATGTTAACTGTTTCTCATTTGAACCTGGGAATATCTGATGAAGAAACTTGTGGAGAAAGAAATTCAAGAAATCATGTACAAATTGTTCCATTGGTATTGAAATTACTATCCCAAATAAGTAGTTTGTCAACCGCAATCTGATACTCCAGCAAAAGAGGAAATCAGATCTGCTGCACACATTTTCAATTTTTGAGCCCAAAAATAAACTAAAGAAGAAACAGACAAGCAAACGTAGGAAATCAATTCATAAACCAGAATATTTTCTCCACAAAAAGAATTTTAAAAAAAATAACACTTCACTAATATGGCAGCTTTATTCTTTGGGGAAAAATCAAGAAATTCATTACGCACCAAAGAAGTTCGGCCTCTGTTCTCATCTCCATGAATTTGTAGACCAGAAATGCATGCTTGGATGAACTGACGTTTATTTTCATTGCTCTCTAGCAGAAGACTATCAAGAAGATCTTTGAGAAGTCTATTACAGTCATTTATAAGTTTTGTCTTCTGCACAACCAAGCCCCTAATCACAATTAAAGCCTCAAGAACCTCTGAAAGCAAATGCTCTCTCATGAATCTACATGAGAACAGCCCAGAAACATTGATCAGCAAATATGTCAGAGTGAATAATTCAATATATTAAGAATGTAAAGAGTACTTACCTGGATCTGATTTTTGGAACCTCCAAAAACTTGCCAAGGAGCTCAATAAGTTTATGAAGAATAAAGCCCTGAGATATGTCAACATGCAGGCTCCTCTCCAACTTTTCAACATTAACCAGTTCCTGAGTGATCAACTTACATATCGTTGTTAAGCAACCACACACAGTCAAGAAAAGACGAGCATCCTCCGAGTCTATCATTTTAAACAGCAGTTCGAAGTACTCAGCAGCGTTTTCTCCGGCAGAAAGAGTTGCCGATAACAAAGACATGAGCAAGTTTAGCAAGCGAAACTGCCGTGATGAACTCTGGCCACAGAGTAAGCTAATCAACATACACATCTCCGACCTAATAGACTGTGAACAAGCACTCAGTATGAGTTCCGTAACCCATGAACCCAGCTCAAATGATGATATCTCACTTCTAGCTGTTTTTGAAGCATGTCGCTTCCACCTGAGAAGATATTTCAGTGCAAGATAGTCATGCCTCTGAAGACGAGATCTTTGACCACTTTTTCCAGCCGTAGAAACCTTATACTGTCGTCTCACAAAATCTAGATAGGAGGCCCCTTTTTCCCACTCTGAATAGCTCAACAGTTGTATATCTTGAGCCTTCTGAGAGCCATTCCAACTTTTCTCTGACGATCCTGACATTGACTTACTCCCATTAACAAGGCTATTAGATCCAGAAACATTTGAACTGTCATCTTTCACTTGTGTGACATGAGAAGATTTTCCTGCTCCTTGTTCTTTGTCAACAACGTTAGGCTTTGGAGGAGTACAAGCCTGAGATATGATCCTCAGGCAAGGAAGAATCACATGCTCAGATATTGCAGGATGTTTAGCTCCCACCTTGATAGATGCAAATAACAACTGGAAAACGACTCTTAATCTTGATTCCCAGAATTCATCCGACAATGAACACACATCAGAAAGCAGTGACAACTCCTCACGGGTAGCCAACGCAATGTCCATGGAGCGATGATGTTCAAGGCAATACATTACCTTCTTCTGTATTAGACTGTTCAACTCAGCTACTGCATTAGTGTCACCCTCAGAGAAGGCACAAAGAGCTCCTCTAGCTTGGACACGAGCTGTTTTAGGGCCCTGATGGATGTTATTTTCGAACAGCTCAGACAGAACACCAGCAGCAACAAGTTGCTTCTTAGATGTCGGATGTTTTGATAGCACCTGTAATATCTCCAAACACTGGGTGACAAAAGTTGAAGCACAACCATAGCAACTATTTGGTACCCTTGAAACAACAAATCTAGAGGCTGGACTAGCATTATCTGATTGTTTCTGATGCAGGTAATTCATCAAAACCCGCCTCAAACCTTGGAGGGTTTGAACACTCTTACTGACAGAATCAAATGCTGCTTTGCATTTCTCACCATAAAGGACACCCAGAAGAGCAATTTTACGGTTTATCTTGCATGAAGGTCCAGGCAAAGAGACCATCATTTGCTGAACTGAATCTTTCTGCTGAGAGTCCATCTCATTTTCACCAACACTAGACACAATCTTCAGCAAAGGTTTTTTGAATCCTAAAAGCTGCTGATATCTACGATGAGCATTTTCCGACTCTGCCTCTATTGCAGCCAACCCCCTTTTCATGTCTTCATCATTTTCCATGCTATCAAAAGTGAAACTTGGCTTTGCCATAAAATTAAATTCAAACCGACCATATTTGCTGTATCCACACTCATTGCATAAGAAGGAATCAAGATTTTCATAATTGATGTTCCGGCACTGCCTACATTGATAGGCATTCTCATGACAATTATTGCAAATACCGTGCCTATCAGTCACAGCCCGACTGCAACGGGGACATTGCAATGGCTCAAGAGACAAAGCTTGAAGATTTTCATAAAAAGAATCCAACTCAATCATGAAATTACATGCTGTGATTGGGATGGCAAAATCAACTTTCAGCTCGGTTTGATTAAAAGCAAGATGGCAGCTTTTTGCACGCTTCCAAAGGGACCAATTGTTTTTCAACTCTGACAAGTCAGCCACGGGCCTGTTATTGTAATAAAGGTTCAGAACTTTCACTGACTTGGATTTCCGAGCATCATGAACATTCATGGCCACACTCTGAATGGTGTAGCTACCAGTACATTTCACAATGATGCGGTTGTCTGTAAACTTTGTTTCTGACTTCAAACTTTCAAGCTTCATCCTACTAGAGGGAACCTCAGGGGAGCTGCAGGCTACACAAGGCTCACTCTCAAGGTAGTAACCATCAAATTCCACCAAACCACTCAAAGTGTTGTATATTCGAGAGTTTGGATGATTAGCCAAAAGCTCATTTTGTGAATGGAGTGTGTCAAATATGCAACTAATCACATCAGTGGTCAAGCATTTGTCAACAACTTCAGCACTCTGTTGCTTCGCACCATGATCGGGGACCTTCCCTAACAATAATGTAACAAGTTCTGTAAATTCAATGATGTTCTGCCCATACATTGGCAAAAAATTTACCTTCTGCAAAAGAGCAGTTAACAATGTTTCCTTGAATGCCAGATTCCCATGGTACCAGACACCGAGAAGAACTGATTTGGATTCTGAGCGCACGGAGCTTGAATTCCATTCCAATAGAAAGCAGTCAACAAATTGCCTCAACACATCACCTTTTCCACTGAAAACATCAACCACTGCTTCCATATCCAACTGAGTTTTTTCAACACCAGAATCACTTTCCTCTCCCTTCTTCTTCTTTTTAGATTCAGGGGCTTGTGACCCTAATTTAATTGCAGCTGTTCCAACTTCCGCTACCTCAGCCTTCTGTGATGAGTGGCTGCTATCCTTCCCAGTATAGAAGGCCAGATTCAGAAGCTTCAATGTCTGAATTACACACTCCTCCCCAAAATAAAATATTCCATTCAAAAGGAAAGGAAGAACATCACCATGCCTTAAACAATACTTTTGCCAATTTCGAGGACGAGCTGCAGCGACTTCAGCCATGGTTGTTAGGCACCTTACTATCTTCACACTTCTCTCGTACGAGATTGAACTTTGAAATCCACCAGATTTATTTATGTGTTTATAGAACTTTTTAACTTCAGTTGAGAACTGCCAAGAGTCTCGAACACTGTAGTAGTGTGTCTTACTACCACAGAGATGCAGAAAAAGCCTCCTAGCATACCTTCTAACATAACTGGTGTTAGGATTGTTGATATAGCTGCAAAGAACATCCTGATATCCATCTAGCTTCAAATCTTTACCAGAAGGCATCTTGTGGAGCTTCTCTTTCTCTCCAGCCTTGTCGTGTTTCTCTGGTCGTATCAAGCTGTAGAGCAGACGGAAAGTGTTCTCCAACAACAGCCGGTGGTAGTCCACAAATATGTCCGCTCGGTGTGATTTTGCATATGAGTCTGAAAAGAATGGAGAGAAGTTACCTGCAGGCACTTCCCTGCGGATTGTCAACAAAGCACCACAACCAGAAGCGGTGTTCAACCCAGAAGATGGATCTGTGCTAACAGATGGAGATTTAAAAACTTGAGTTAGCTCCTGCAGAATGTTCATCAGATAATTGGCAAATGCTTGTTGCCTAAGATAGCCACAAGCACGAAGTAAATGAGAGATGAAGTCTATTTTCTCTTGACCATCTAAGGTAGATGAAGCAGTTACACAAGTGGGAGTTGAGATATGTAAGGCAGTTTTGTCATGCGCTTCATTCACCACACCACCAGATTTAGTCGCAGAGCCATCAGTTCCCGGTTGGTGCCAGTTTCTCAGCATTAAGGTAAAGAACATATATACCAGGATTGTGACTTCCCCAAAAGGGGTGCGGCTTCTGGATGTGAAAGGTTTATTCAGATTTATCTCATCCAAAAACCATTTTATCAAATTCTCCAATCCTATGCTTTCAGGTTCTGAACTGTCAGCAAATGGTCCACCAACAGCTGAAGACAATCTGTAGAAGAGCTGCATAACTGGAATAGCCCCAGTTCCTGAAGTAGTTTCCATCCATCCTTTCAGTTGCTCAAGTAGTTCAGAAAGAAGGAGAGAGTTAACAGCTCTTTTGGAAGCAGAAATAGTAACAGGATCAAGTATTGTTTCTGAAAACTCTTCCGATTCAGTTGGTTCCAACTCGTGGATTGATGGAGCAGAACTCTGCACGCCAACATCAGATGCAACTGTCACCAAACCTGAATCACTTAAATCATCAGTAGTGAAATGAATTTCACTTCCTTCCCCACCAAATGTTTCCACTTCAATTGGAATAGCTGTCATAGGGTGATCTCTAGAATGTGGTGGTGGGAGACGGTCTGCATCTAGCACTTCATAACATGCCTCACACAAATCGAAATCTGGGCACACAGTGCAGTGCCATCTTCGCCTTAGGATAGGAACAGTAGAGCAACCATCACAACAATATTGAACAGATGATGTAATGGAGTCTTCTTCAACCATGACCTGAGTACTTCCACTAGCTCTAGCGGAAGCATCAACTCGCGAAGGAACAGAGGATGAGCTCTCCGAGTCATCAGTACCTATCATTGTTTGCTTGGGGAATGGAACTTGAAGGAATCTTGACGATATAGCCAAGCTGGAACCAAAGAAATGAAGATTTGGAGACATAAGCAAATGAAAAATGAAAAAATCACAGTAAGGCTTTCAGAGAAATAGATTCAAAAGCTATAACAACCTGCTGGATGTTTGAACAGCCTCATTGGCAGAGAACAGCAGTTTTTTAAACAATGAAACAGCAGGTGCAACAGAAGACCTGCCACCATCTTTGCCATGCAATGCTAAACACTCAGCATAACAGTAGATAAGTTCGACAGACGACACAACAATATTGTTCATGGTCTGTGTGTCTGGTTGCTCTATGTCTAAAATTCCCCAAAGAACTTGCATGAGTCCATCAACAACTTCAGAACCTACATTCAAAAGAACAAATAAGAAATTGCCCATGGAAGGACGCCCAAAAATTGCTTTCTGAAGGTAAAATTTGATAAGTTATAATGAATTGCTTCATAAAGTTGTCAAGAGTGACAAGAGACATGTAAACAAACAGATAAGGGAAGAGAGAGAAAATTGGGGGACAAGGAGGTTGATCAAAATAGTGAAGGAAACAATGCCCTTCATTATTTTGACCCTAGCAAATCGCACCACATCTAAGGGTGAGGGACATTGGATACTAATACAAAGAGTTATCAGTAAACCAAAAAAAAATTTACCATTCATCTCAAGAAAAGACGCAAGGTTTGAGCGACGATGCAGTGCAATCTTGGAAACCACACGCATCTGTGCAGTAAATTCCTCCACAATCCACCCAGAAGTGGTCCCATCCATGCCAAGTTTTAATGAGAGCATGGCGGTGGATTTCACAACTCCAGCAAGTCGGATGGCATCCTTAACCTATTCAGACAGAAATCTCCAATCATGTTAAAATATTTTACAAAAACAGAGAAAGAACAAAATTAATTCACTCATTTCAGACAGATGGTCCAGGCAGTTACTTGGTAATATATCTCCCTCTTTGGGAAGACAGCCTGCAGAACACGATTGGCAGCTGCCTGCAACAGAGGCTCTCTGTCACTTTCAAATACTGTTTCTAACAATGGCTTACACTTCAATTTGCTCAGCTCCCCCTTGGCTTCCTCAACTTTTGAGCAACCTTGTGGTTTGCACAAAGAGTAGATTCTTGATAAGAGCTTCAGTCCAGCAGCCACAACTTGTTCCTCCAGTGATGCAGACTGTGTTGCACGACACTTCCTCCTAGATCCAGCAGGCCATGAATTACAACCAAGTACACGAGCCTCCATGTCAAGAACAGCATCCATCTTCTCTTTCCACCCAAATTCATCCTTCGATCGGCCATAAATTTCCAAGGAATCTATGCGGGGTAAAGCAGATCCACTAAATGTTGGCCCAACAGATATTATAAATTCTTCATCAGCAAGGAGTGACTCGGCAACTGTAAACGGAACATCATACCAAGAACGCATTCCCTCATCTAATTTTATCCCTCTCTGAAATACAGTTATCTCAGAAGGTATGTGATTCGCTGATGTGTTACCCACATGCAATCGCAGACCGACCATGACAAGGTCAGGATTCGAATTGGAAACAGTTACCTGGAATAATGGCACACATTAGAAAGTTGTAATATAGGAGGCTATGATCTAGATTCCAAAACAGAGTGCATCAAAAGTTAGCATGCTAATTTAATGAAAATAACGACAACGACAACATACGCCAGAAAGATTGGGGCCAAAACCAGAGAGCTCACAGGAATATCAAACTGTACAAATAACAAAGAAATATAGTATTAAAATGTTTGTATTCCCCTATTAGGGGATAATAAGCTCTCACAAAAAGTAGCAGAGAAGGCTGAAAAGTGACTCCCATTATGTTATTCACATCGCCGGAAGAGGGACTGGAACGATCCTACGCTATTTAGCTCCAAGCTCATCATATTCTCCAGAAGGAAAAGATAAATTCTTAAAACCAAAGTTCACTACAGGAGATGAGATTGGATCCGCATCATCAGCTATGGATATGCCTGCTTTGCTACATTTGAATTACCATACCGAAGCCAAAATTTCAATATCGTGGTATCTGTATTACGGTATTTGGTGTGCATTTTCACGAAAAAAAATCAACACAATTGGGATTTTTTTTTATTGGAAGCAGTTACTAATTCATGATGTACGGTATTTATTAAAAAAAGTATTGCAATAATAATATTGTACCAAAATTTTAAATTAATTATACAATCAATATATATTATATTATTCTATAGATAATAACTTTTTAATCAAAATACAATCAAATAAAAGGTCTAAAATCCAACATTTAATTCGTTAGGGAATATTAAGGACTTGCAATATAATCATATGTTTGATTAGAATCAAATAGTACTAGTACAACTTAAACCTCATTTAATATCATCTTCAAAAGTGTCGTGGTATTTGTTTTAGACATCCAACTTAATCTTAAGTATTTTTTTAACTATCCTTGTATTTTATTTATTTTTTTAGTTAGAGTTGTGTACACTTCTTTTTTTTTTTATGTCTGGGCCAACTTTCAAGCACCTTGACTAATTCCACTGGATAGAATAGCTTAGCTAGCGTTCCGGGAGAATCTAGTCATTTAAGAACTTCGTTGCCACTAGTAAATTAGACCATCCCCAAAAAAGAACTCAGAGCCTAAAGAGAAGAGAGTTTAATCTACAAGAAGCTGGCAGAGCTTTAGCCATTGGACCACATCCATTTATCCTAAACGGTAACCCTTTTCATATTCATTCTTCGAATGACGCTAGTGGAGACTAATTCCTTCCGACTACGGAAGATACTACTCCAGTCCTTCCAGTGGTTCCTTCCCAAAAAATGGAACGAACCAAGTTAACCTATACGAGAGTGAGGAATAAAAACCAACAATCAACTTACCGCTTTGTCACCTCCCACATCAACATGTACCAGGTAACTCTGGCCACCAAGAATAGGACGGATGGAAAGGATCACCTAGTGTTTCTGTCTTTGCTAGGATTTGAACCTGACACCCTTGGTGCTAGAGTTGTGTACACTTGGATTCTTACTTATTAGACTGTAAATTTTATAGTAATTGCTCGTCTTTATTGAAATGTCATTTCTATGATGATTATTAACGATGAGAATTGTTTTTGCTTTTCTTGAATATATTTTTTTTATGTGATGTGTTAATATGGTATAATTGAGACGTTTCTTGAAAGTTGAAGTCACAATTCTCTACTATATGAAAACAACATTATGTAGAAGATGTTGAACAAATAGTTGATCTTTTAGGCTTTTTGTCAATAATCTAGGCTCTTTTTAGCACTTTCTCCAGAATATCAATGTTGGAGAATACAACATTACGAACTTCAAAAAAGAAACTACAGGTAAGTCGAAGTCGAATAAACTATGTTTACTGACTTACCGTACCACACTTTCCAGGACTGTAAAGAATAACGATTGCACTCATATAGAACAATTCCCATGTGTATATTGGTAATTAGAGTTAAAAGCCTTGTCTGGAAAAAGGGCAAATGCAATCACACATTCAATCATATTCAGTTCAAAAGATTTGGTTGATCTTAAAAGGGGATCTTATATAATTTCGTGCATAAGGGCTACTTCTTTGTTTTGTCCAAACTCAACATTGCACTCTCTTTCCAGTAAATAACAACTTCAGCCAATTTCCCATCAAAACAATGCACTTAGGGCTTGTCTAGTAGGAAGGGAAAGGGATAACTAATCCTAGAATTAATTTCAGGATGAGTTTATCCAATGTTTGGTTGGGATTAAATCGCGGGATAACTTATCCCAGGATTGTAGTGTTATTTTTATCCCACATAGAGAATGGTATAACTAATCCCAGGATAACTTGTTCCTAACCAAACGAGCCCTTAGCTCATTTAAGATTCAACAGGCAAAAGCAAGGATAACAACCGCATATGATCATGCTCTCATCTCTACTCAAAACACCTAGATTGTGTAGCCAGACCACCAAACACAAAAATAAAGATTGAAACTGTCAAATCATCACTCAACTCCAACTTTAACCTTTTTAAATGTGAAACATTTTCCACTTCAGAGGGTGAATCTTAAACAACCATGTCTAGACAGAGGCAAATTCAATGAATTAGGAGACAAATATAAAATTACCTTGAATCCACCAGGGCTGGGACTCTCTAAGAATCCTTCATCAGAAGCCAGGGTTTGTTTAGCTACTTCAGAATCACCATTCCTTACAGCATCACTACTCAGCTTCACATCTTGTGTTATACATGTAGCTCTCTCAAAAAAATCAAGTGGAAATTCTGGTTTTGCACCTCCATAAGCCTTATTGTTGAGGATCCCAGGGCCAAGCTTCTTAACCTTATCACTGATAGCACTGACACCAGAGTCGACACCAGCTGGAACATGTGAGTATATCTGAAGGCTTCCATCTTCATGTAACACAAGACAGTGGATTTTGTCTTTTGACAAAGGCTTATGAGCAGCAACCCCTACAACAGGAGATGCTGAACCCACTGAATGTCGCAAGTTCTGTACGAGTACTTCATGTTCACCAAATGAGACAGCACATGCAGCATTTGAGTTCAAACTTGAGAAGCAACCAAGCAAGGCACTGCCACCAAATAAATCTCTCCACCGGTGCAATCCTGCTGGCCGAAGTTTACCATCTGTTCCATTCTCCAATATGGCAGAGGCCTCTATTAGGGAAGTTACATCTGGATTTACTCGGCCAACCAAGGTGGTCCCATCTTGAAAGGACAAAAAGAGTAACCGATGCATTAGCGAAAAATATAAGGAAGAACCTTTTGCATGTCTTTCTTTACCCTCAATTTGCAGGATTTCCTTCAATGGCTTGGCCCCAACATTCCCTTTTGTTGACGACAACTCCAACCTGTACAAGCTACCATGTTCTGAAAGGACAATCAGAAACACCCTACCCTGTGAAGCCATAATAAGTGTAGCATCCATAATCATGTCATCAGGCAAAGTGAAATAGTGCACAGGACTAATGTTGTCAAGGGATAAATCATATATTTTAACAAATTTGTTGGTGACCACCATTAGCTGAACTTGAGATCCAGGGACCCAGTCTACATGTTTAATATAAGCACCTTGTAGAGGTAGAGCAAGTTCAATGGCTAAACGATCACTCACTTCACCTCGATGATTTACCGTGAGAACCTGGCAATCTTCATAGCCAGCCACTGCAAGGTAATTTTCTACAAGAGGATTGAAAATGAGATTTACAATCTCAAAACGGACAACATTCCTAGAAAGAGGCTTCACATTGGTCTTGTCTGCAGTCACAGGAGCAACAGTAGCTTGTCCAATAAGCTGTCCAACATCAAATATGGCTACCTTGTCACCTTCTCCAACAGCAAGCCGACCTCGTGTGCTAACACTGAGTAAAGATTTAACTAAAGAACCGCTAGTCAAGTGGGATTTAAGTTCTTTGGCATTTGAATAATCAGCCTTTATCTTCAAATCTAACGATCCACTTTTATATGCCTTCTTCAATTGCAAAAGGTCAACACTGTTACACAATACTTTCTCATCACCCAGGAAAATTTTCCTCTCCCTGGAAAGGCTAGAGTCTCTCCGGCTTGTAATAGAAGGCAAAAATGAAGAGCAAAGTCTCACCACACAACTTTCAAGATCAAGCTCATTTAATAAGATTGGCATCCCATCTTGAAGGTCCTTTGGAATAGACATCTTGATAGAGTTGTCTGCTTCCGCCAAAACATCCTCATCGATATCAGAATCACTGTCAGGAAGTTGATCTCCATTTTCGGTGAAAGGCAGAAAAGACTGGAAGTTACTAGCACCACGACTGGCTGTAGTGTTGCTTCCAGCAAATTTTCGAGGTTTCAGACATTGACAACTGTTACCACGAACACCTCCTGCACCACAGTCACAGAAGAAGCGACTGGACCTAGAATAAACCACACGATGACCCCGGTGACAAACTTTTGCACAAACAGAGCAACAGCCTTTAGACACAGTCAGATCACATGTGTAGCAGAAGTACCAATGTTGTTCCATAAAATTGCTACCGCTAGATGTAAATGTACAAACTTTAGAAGCAAGGGCCATTTCACTGTTATTATCTTCCTCATCATCTTTGTCCAGGCTACCATTCTCACCATCAGATGTTCCATCATCCTCATCTTCATCAACAGAAGTTGCATCACATTCAATTGATGTGGACCCACCTTGACTGGCAGAAAGGACTAAAGCATCAGTGTTCTTCCTGGAGCCAACAGATCTAGTAGATTCAGACCCCACTATAGAACTACTGTTAGAGATAGACTTCACAAACGATCGTTCAGTGGCACTCTTAGCAGAACAGCAATCACTCATGACACTTGCCAGGAAACCAAAGAGATATTTCAGCCCTTGAAGCATATTCTCATCACCAGCCAGCTTCTCAGTCAGCAACATTGTCTGCCGCATAAGTTGCTTGATTAAATTTTCACCTCCAGAAAGCTGAACGAGAAAATTAAAATAACATTTGGCTACAGTGAAATCAAATAGCAGAAAAGCCTTATCAAGTGAAATCAGCATAGATTTCACCAAATGCTTATGTAGTTCCTGGGACAGGATTTCAGGAGGAGGAGACAGCAGGCATGTGATGAAATTCATTGTTGATTCTCTTAGAGAAACTGAAGCTCCTTTTGCACATGCAACTCCACTAGATTCAGTTCCTAAAAGCCTGGTTTCAAGCCACTTTGACAGGTAGACCATGTCCATATGAAGAAATTTCTTCTGCAACTTCTCTTTGACATGAGCATACAAATCTCCAGATAAAAGATCAACAAAAAAGTTGAGAACCCTGGTATTGACCTGCTCAGAGTTGCATCTGTCTAGAGCATCAACCAGAACCAACAAATCACCACGTTGTGAACCATAAAGATCTTTAATTTGTTTGGAGACGTCCTCGAGAGAGAGGAAATAACTCAAAACCCCAACTCTGGAAGGCTCTCTCTTTAAGCTATCAACAATATCAATTACCTTGACAACAAGAACTTCATAAATGTCGCTAGTATCAGCACCATCTCTCTCATTGACACACCTTAAAAACTCCTCCATGTGTTTTAATATGAATAAGCTACTATAGTCAACACCACCAGAGCCTTCAGTCAACCTTTGGTAAAGAGCATTACATTTTCCATGAAGGTCTTCAAATATTCTGTCACACTTGATCCTACAGACCAATTCAAGAATCTGTGAGATGACCTGTGACTCCAAGCAAGCAATTCCTCCAGCATCAATGACCTTCATTAGCCCATCTATACAATTCACAACTCCTGCAACATTAAGGATAGATGAAAGCAGAACCCCACTTGGAGGTTGAAGAAGACAGGGGAATCCATGCAACAAAGATTCCCATAAAACTTTGGAGTGACCTCCTAAAGATAACTTGTCAAGAGTTGTGTCCAGCTTTGACAAAGTTCCATAGAGAGGCTTATATTGGCACGGATCAGAACCCATCTTCTCAAGCAATTCATCCTGTTTGCATTTGTCAAAAACAGTGTGCACAAATAACATTGCAGGTGAAACTCGGTTGGCCAAAAGCTGATCACTGTCAATCGTCACAATTAAAGCTCTCTGGTAAACTTCTAGGTATCTCTTCAGCAAAGATGACAATACTCTAATCAGCTGTTCAACTTGATTGGCACCAACTAAAGTAGAAATAACACCTTCAGTGAAGGCACAAAATTTACCATCTCTTGATGTCTGCACAGGTGAAATAGGAACAGCAGAAGCTAGTGACTTATTCAAGCAGTGTCCAGCGGTACCAGCAGTAAGCAATGACAGTGACAGAGATAACCAAGATCCAGCCCTTAAAGAATCCCATCCAAGTTCTCTCACATCTTCTGATACATGTAAATCATGTAAGCGATGAATCAACTCCAGCAACATAGCAGAAAAAGGTTTGTAGTTTATTTTCCCCATTTCACCCACAAGTGATTGGCTAAAGTAGACAAAATGCTCAGCATTTGAGAGTTCAGGAACTTCAGCACTAGTTAGCCAAAGATGCAGATGTTCCAATGTGGATTTCAAGACGGGTAGATCCCAACAAAGCACAAAAATATATCTCTCAATTATCAGGTCCTCCACTTTTTCCGGTTTTTTACCTTCCCAGAACCTCAGTATCCTGGAAAAAGAGGCACAGATCTCATCCCAGGACAAGCCTAGGCCTGCTATTGTTGGATCATCTCTACATGCAGATGGTGGAAGAGGTGCGATATCAATCAGATGACTTAGCAAGACACTGTAAAAAGGTGTTTCTTTAATAAAACCACCTACTACACCTTCAAACAAAATTGAGACCCAAGATGAAGCATGGCTGCCACTGACACGAGGCCTCAATCTTGAAGAAGCAGCTTCCCTCAGCTTGGTCCTGAACTCCAAAAGAAGGGATGACGGACAAACATGGGGATAAAATGCCATATGACGAAGCATTACTATCAACCGTGAAATTAATAGCGCCCAACATGACAACTGCGTACTATCAAAACCATTGGAGGGAACAGCAACGGCTTTAAGAGTAGAGGATACCACATTAGCCTGAACAGCCTTCTCATCTTCTGAAGATAGGTGAAAAGCCATTAGCAGTATCTCAATATGGAACAACGAGGGAAGTATCTCCAGAAACTCCTTCAGGTTAGGACACTTTGAACATATAGTTTTTGCCTTTTCAAGCACAAAATCAGCAAATATATTGTAAATTTTGGTCCTCAAGTTGCTGCCAGCAGAATCTACCAGACACACAACAGCATGCGCAAGTAAACCAAGAGTTAGATCATTGTAAGCAAAAGCACCATTTTCAATAACCAGGATTTTCTCAACAAGTGATTCTCCAACTAAATCAGACAAAACATGACGCGACAGGAGGTTATGGAACAGATCAAGGCAAATGTCACCGAGATGCCTATGACTAACTTTTATTTGTTCATTTAGAGCTATCCCATCATCCTGACCTCTTTCTTCAGCATCACACCATTCGGAGTTGAGTATAGAAAGCAAAATATCAATGTGGTAGCTTGTAAATTTCCTGCACCCATCTTCATATACAGGACCACACCATTCATGTGAAAAAATGCAATCATTCAAAAAGCTGAGCAATTCAGTTGCAGCCTGAATGGGCATATTGCTTATATTAGAACTAGGTGCAACGGCAGGTTGATCATATCCATCCACAGATCCTGCTGAACGACCACCCTCTGAAAAAAGGTCGCCAAAGAGGGCTTCATCTTCATGACAAATGGTGCTTTCGGACTCAGACGTAACAGATGTTTTGGTAACACTGGAACATGACCTCTCCAATTTAGGCTTCAATTTGACACCCTCAGAGTGAAGGAACAATAGCAGATGCATTAGATTATCCACCCACAGAACTGATGGTGGAAATATTATTCTCAAGAGTTCCTCCACCGAGTACTTCTTCAGCAGGTTGACCTTGGCTGAGTGAACCTGACATGAAGGAGGCTCCACAAGTTGGCTGGCACTTGCACCATCACCATCAAGGCCCTTGTACTCAAATAGCTGATATGTTCTATTCCTCACATCTAAAATTAGATTGAGAACATAAGAAACCACACGGGGGCAGTAGGCCAAAGGAGGCCTCAGGTTAGCAGCAGCACTCTTGCTGTACCTCCACAGATTAGGATCCAAATGATCAAAAATTGCAGCTGCAATGCATGCTTGAATGTTTTGAAACACATGAGTATTGCAGAAAATTGCCTGTACAAGCTGAATAAACTCTTCAAGCAACAGCATTACTTGACTTTCAAAGCCACTCTCAACTGCAGGATTTCCACTAACAAAATCAAAACCCAGCCTGAACAGGGTGGGCAATACCTCAGTGAATGAAGCAACAGATTGGAATAACTTGGGATCAAAGTGAGCATATGAGCTATTTTTAGTAAGTCTACCCAGTAACTTGAATACTTTCACACAAAATGAAAATTTCTTCCTCAAATTAGGAAAGGGAAACTTCTCATCAAATGGAACTGGAAGCCTTAAAAGGCTTTTGCAAACAGTAACAAGACGATGAACACACTCCAAATGTACAAGTGCCCAATGCTGAGACAAATCGATCAATTTATTACGATCATAAGGAACAGACTGCCCAATAGTGGCTGTATCCACATTATCAGGGTGCATCCATCCAGAAGCCAATGTCATTAGAAGGCTATCAGCAGTTTTCTCTTCCTTTGAACATCTTCCCCCTATAGAATCAAACAAACAAAAAACTGTTACATAAACATTATATACCAGATGATTTCAACATATGACGCAATTTCAAATGGTCAAGAGTACCTTGAAGCATGCATCTTGTATCGTCCTGCCATTTACTAACACTATCTTCAGTTACAGCTATTGGCAACATATCCATGCTAACATTAGAGGAGCATGGCTGTGACAGATCAAGCTCTTTGTCTGTTTCATCAACTAATGCTATTTCTAATAGCTGCAGGATATAACTCTGAATGTAGAGAGAACATGATCATTAAATATAGCACAAATATGGTGCATAAACAACACCCTAGCAAAACTTAAGAACAAGACAGTATACTTAATTCAATACCTGAAGCATTGAATCATCACTGTTGCAAATCCATTTTTCCAGACAACACAAGGCAAACTCTACAGAAAGCTGAATAGCCGCCACAATTACAGGTTCAACTCGCTCAACTGTGATAATATCAAATAAGCCGCGCGCAATAAAACTTCTACTAATTATATTAAATTAATAAACCTGCAACTTACGGATAAAGTGTTAACAGTACCTGATAAAGATCGAGTGGAGTTGATAAGCGCAAGTGCGAGGGAAGCTACTGCTTGAATCTGTGACTGATCCCAAAGTTGAAGCCCTAACTTGTTGGCATCATCGGCGGTGGGTTCTACTGATTGCTGGAGAATTGAACATAGTTTCTGGAACCCTAGATTGAGTGATGAATCAGCGCGAAGTCTTATAGAGAGATCATCACCTGATGAGAGAACATCGACGAGCCTGGCGATCTCAGCCATAACTCTTTTTTATCACGAGAAATCTATCAGTGCATAACAGTATGATCGATCGGAGAGCAGAGAGCTCTCGCGATTACAGATGAAATAGATAGGGTTTGAAGTATGCAAAGAAAGTGGAGTTTGAGATTGAAATGTGAACTTACTGGGAAAGATTTAAGATTAAAGTGTTGAAGGTTTAGAACTTGTTGGGCAATTTCTTAGGGGTAAAATGAAGAAAGTAGTGTACGTGTAAAATTAGTACTAATGAAGTAGGGAAAATTATTTGTAAAGTTGGTTTAAAGCAAGAAATGAAAGATATGAGTAATAGAAAAATGTGACTCTAGAGTAGTCTCCAAGTCATTCTTTGGAAATTTTTTGTCATTTTTTGGAAAGTGTGCTGCCAAGGTGCGGTATATTGTCAAATAATTCAAAATTAATAAGATTTTATTTTTTTTTTTATGAAAACCACTTGTTCGAAGTTATCTCAAAAGAGAATCAAAAAGTATAAAAGAAAAAAGTTTGACAAAATTAAAGATGTTTTTATTAAAGAGAAACTTCTACCCATGTCTGTTATTAATCTTTATGCTATAACTCTTTCATTGTAATTTACAAATTCTTAATCCTCAATATATGGAGACGCAATCATTTGTGGACATAATGGTTCTTGATCCATTCAATCTAGACAATTTTTATCGTGCTTTGAGTTTTTTAAAAAATAGAACGTTTAAAATTTTATCTTTAAATATTTGTTTGATTTTAAAATTTGATCAAATCCTGAAATCCAAGCTTTAGGATCTGTTTGACCACAAATATATTTGGAAAAAATTAGAAACTAATAGTTGACCATATAATTTGTCATTACTTGACAAATATATTTGGCAGTTTTTCACAAAATACTTTCATTATAGAATGATAATACAAACTTGTGAGTATTTTCTCTAATTTTTAGAATTTATGGGTATAAATTCAAAAAAAATTAAGTCAAATATTTCTTGCAAAAAATTATGATCGCATGGTAAAACTTCACTAAAAAATGACTTGTCAAATATATTTGGAAATTTATAGTCAAATGATGACTTAGATATTTTCAAATTTTCATAAACTGACTCATATCAGGTATAGATTTTCACTCATAAAACTATAATTTCCAAGTATAATGTAACTCCAAACACAATTTTGAAAACTCAATTTTTAAAGTTTCAACATCAAAAAATCATGATTAAATGAGAAATAATCGTCTAACCTATGTTAGGTGTTTCTTTCCTAGGAAATGGGAAATTTACCGTGAAATCAATTACTGTATAATCGTCAATTAGTAATGGCCATGGACTGAAGAACATAATTATGAGCAAACAAAGGGATCGTTTGGTAGAGTGTATTAGTAAAAATAATGCATGATTTAATTATATGTATTAGTAGTTTCTTGTTTGGTACATTTTTTCATGCTATGTATAACTAATGTTTGCATTAATTATACACTCTATTGTGTATTGATGAATGTATTACAAATACCATGGATTTCTAGATATTAATAGTGCCAAAGATTTAATACATGCATTAATATGGTTAAATACCCAATTACTCCTTAAAAGTACTTTTACATCTTTTTCACCATAATTGTGAAGGATACTTTTGTAAATAAATATTTTTATACAATGCATACTATTTTGAATACACCAAACTAAACAATGCATAAGAAATAATCTATGCATAACTAATACAAGTATAACTAATACATGCATTACTAATACACTCTATTGAGTTTATTTTTATACACTCTGCCAAACGATCGCTTTTCATGTGTTAACTCAACATGCTTAGCTTAATTTCTATTTTAATTGTGACATACATTATATTATCGTGAGTATTATAGTCATTAAAAGATCTCAATTTTATTTTTACTTATCATTTTCAACAAATCAAGAAAGGACAATCTTTTTTATTATAATATCAATTAATAAACATTGAGTTAATATCTTTGAAAAATGTACTCCCTCCATCCCATATTAGATGAACATCTTATTAAAATATTTATCCCACATTACTTGATCACTTACTAAATCACGATATAATTAATTAAATTTCTCCATTTTACTCTTACAATTAATATGACATTTGGAAGTTTAAACAATACTTGAAGACCCAAGATTTTTGTTTTTCCAAGAGGATTAATATGAACAAAGCGCAAAATAGTAGAATTGATTAATCTATTAATGATTTCTTAATTACTGTGTAAAATAGAAAAATGCCCATCTAATATGGGATAGAAGGAATAATGAGTAAATATGTTCGGGACCTCTCAATTAGTAGGAATAAAATGATAAACTCATTATATCGATTATTATTTTCTTAATAAATGTGCGAAGTCAAAATATGACAAGTAAATTTGAACAAAGTGAGTTTAACTTTTTAGAGTAGATTTGATTGTATGTTTCATATAAATTAATCTAAATTTAAAAATAGGTATATATTATATCTCATGTGTTTTAAGGAAAAATAAATTCACACAATCAAATATGTTAAGCAAAAATATATAACCAAACACAAATCAAACTTTAATAATTTAAAATAAAGTGATTTTTTTTACAACACGTGTAAATATAATTAATTAATTTTTTAAATTCAAGTATTACTCGCAAATTGAACTCACAATTAAGTACACATTTTCAGTGAAAGGAATTGTCCGGTAAAATGAAAGCCAATTTCATTTATTTTAACTTCGGAAAAGGCTCAAAAATGTCCCTAACCCATTAGAAATGGTTCAAAAATGTCATCCTTCCACCTATTGGTTTAAAAATTCCCTTAACGTTTTTTTGGGCTCAAAAATGCCTTTTAATTAATAGAAATTTGATGTGAAATTTAACTGAACAAGTGGCCAAATTTCATTGGTCCATCTAATTTTTTTTATCAAATAAAATAAACCCCCCACCCAGCCCAAACCCGTTTCACTGTCAATTTAATTTTTTTTCTCTGTTTTTCATCCTCTTCTTTCTTTCTTTAAGAAAGAAAACTTCCAATCCAAAACTCAGTCTGTTTGTAAAATCTTGTTATTTAAAAAATCAAACATACGGATTAAACAAGATGAAAACAAGCAATTAAAATATTTTTCTACGATGATATAAGCTCAAATGTATGAAGTTTGAACTAATCCTAATTTTATAAAAAAATCTATCTTTAATCCTTTTCAAAAGTGATTCAGTAGAGATGATGAGCAAACAAAAGTTTAAATCTCTATGTGAAAGGAATAAGCAAATAACGGGAGATATAAAATAAAAGATACGAAAATTTGGATAGATTTATCAAAAATGGCTTTGAGTGTAAGATTTATAAAAAGAAAATTATGCGGGCCACTTATTTTAAACTCCTTAAAAAATTTAAAAATAATTGTTAAATTCCACATCAGATTTCTGTTAACTAAAGGGTATTTTTGAGCCTAAAGAAAATGTTAAGGATATTTTTAAACCAATAAATGAAAGGAGGACATTTTTAAACCATTTTTAGTAGATTAAGGACATTTTTTACTCTTTTCCCTTTTAACTTCCCTCCAATTTCTTTTATCTTTTCAAATTCTCTTCTCCGCCCGCCTTCTACACACCATTTCGCCTTCATGAAAAAATAAATAAATCACAAGCATCCAAATCTCTTCACTTCCATCATCGCCCACTGTTCCATTCAGTGCCACCATTGACGGCCGCCGCCTCCACCGCCAGTGTTAAACCTAACTCGTGTCTTTGATTTTTTCCGGCTACCACGGCAGTTCTGGTTTGAGGCATGTAGGGTTCACATGAATCTGAAAGCACTGAGCAGCTCTTGGGTCAGTAACCGGTGTTTCTTCTGGAATTTTTATTTGCTCTGTGTTTATATACGTAGTGGTTGCTTAATTTCAGTTTGATGTCCCAATTTGTTGCTCGTTAGGCTTATTTTTAATGCTTTAAGTGAGCTAATTTCTAATAAATTTCCTCTCTGTTTATTCCTATTTCTTTTTGCTATACATCATGGCACGAGAACATACAATCATATCTGCTAAGGCTCAGAAGAAAATTCTCTAGGGATGTTAGATTTTCCGGTGAGATCCGAATAGCTTTCCTGCCGGTTTGGATTGGAAGCTCTGGCTCTTATCTTCCCAATTGATATTTCTACTCTAAATCACTTATGTGCTCCACCTCAATAGTGTAAATTGTATTTCTACTTCAGAAATAATTGAATCTTAACTGAAGTTTGGTTTCTTGTTGATATTGAATTCACTGCATCTCAAAGAATTGAATAAAGGTGTTAATTATGATTTACACTTCAAGTCTCTGTGAGGGGCCATTTGTCTTAGCAAGCTAGAGTTCTATTTCATGGTGGATCTTTTTTCTTCTGATTGCTACAAATAGAGAAATTGATGTTTTGATGGATAAAAAAGGTTTGTGATTATTACACTTTTCTCAAATATCTGTGGAATTGTGGGAAGTCTAGTTTCTGGAAAACTCTAGCTACGGGTATATGATGACAGTGCTTTTGAACTATAAGTTATAGAAGATATTCTAATGTTGTTGGCCAAAGAGTAATAATTCTTTTCTTGATTATTTGTAGGGAAGAAAGATGGGAAGGGAAGAAAAATGAGGGGAAGAAGTTGGTGATGGTTATTGTAAGTTTTGATCAAATGATTCACTTCTTCCAGGCTTACATAATGATGTTGCATTAACATCAGTGGAGAAATTTGTTCTGAACCTAACACACATGCTTACTTCTCAGCAATATATCTTACTGCTTTATTATTTGTTGTATATACTTGTGGCTTAGCCTGGCACACAATTTTTTGATTCCTCGTTCTTCACATTGTTTTATTCATCAGATCACACATGTAGTTAGTAAGGTATTCATGACCGAGTAAGATGTTAGTTCACGTCCATGTCTTGGTAAAGTTCAGGGAATCAATGGAATATGGGATTATGGGTAATGAGATAGTTTTTCCTTATTAACACAAACACATTAGATTAAATTGACCCTAAAGTGAAAAGCAATTCAACTGCTACAATGAATTCAAATAGTGAAATACAATCAGTCAGTTTTTCATAATTTTAAGAATGTGTGAATTATGATGATAAGCGAGCATAATTTTCCATAAAGTCACGAGTTTCATGGTTTTGGTTTATTAATATTGCTTCATCAGTACAGATGAATAAAAGTGATGATTTCGGGTTTTGGATTACTCTTCACTAAATGCTTGTGCTTTTTCCTGTCAAGATGGATTTTATTTTCATAGCTGATAATTATTTCTTAACTAAGGGAGCTTGACCATCATACTTATTAGTCATCACCTTGTCAAACATTCTCTTACAACATACTGATAGTTCATCTTTTGCTTTAATGGAGAGCCAGTAATAGGACTTCTTTAGTTTCTCAAACTTCCAATAACTATGTAAATAATGAAAAGTGATCTAATAGTTCCCAGGTAAAAAAGAAGCTATTTTTGATCAATATTGTTATTGATGTTAACTGGAACATGTGCTGCTCTTCCTTGTAGGAAATTACCATTCAAATAATGGATAGGTTCTTTCTGGATAAGTGTTTTGTATAGGGATTTAGGGTATAGGATTTATAAAATAAAACTAGTTTCAGTACTATTAGTATTAGCATACTAGTAACAACTCTCAGATTTGTCCACCAAGCTACATTTATTGTAAGCATAAAGTTTCCAGTACTTGTTCATTGAAGAATTAGTTCAATTCAGCTCTTCTGTTGAGCAGAAGTTCAGAAACTATATTCAGGTATTTGGTTCCTGACATATGTAATACCAGCCAGGTCTACCATTTTTCTTTAACACTAAAGGTTAAATATGTACTAGCAATAGCCATTATCTTCTATATACACAGTCACCGATAAGTTTAGCTTTTATTGAAGTAGCTTACATATCATACAATCACTTGATTTCCTATCTAATATGTCTAACAAAACATAACGAAACAAGATGAAACAGAGGATAAAAATTACCAAGGTAAACAGAAATCAAGAAACAAAGAAGGGAGTTAAACAAAGTGGAGTAGGTTTATTGGAGAAGTACAGAGGCATAAGGAAAAAGAAGTTGCCAAGCTATATGGCAGGTGTTTGTGTAACTGTATTTTTGACTAAGGAGAGGGGTTTTTATTTTGCAGAGATGAAGAAGTGGAAGCTGGAGGAACACCAGGAAAACCAGGTATGATCGGTGGGAAGAGTGGAGGGAGAGGTGGGAAGAGTGAAGGGGGCGGTGGTGGGGGAGATGGAGTTAAACCAGGTATGAGTGGTGGGATAAACGGAGGGAATAATGAAGGTGGAGAACGTGGAGGTGAAGGGATTATTGGAGGAATTATTGAAGGTGGAGGAGAAGGGAATAAGGGAGGAAATATGGAAGGAGGAGGAGAGGGGATGATAGGAGGAATAATGGAAGGTGGAGGTAGAAATGGGTTTGGAGGAAGGATTGAAGGTGGTGGAAGAAGTGGATTCGGAGGCAAGGGAAGTCCTCCTCCTATTGGATTGAAAAAATTTGGCTTAGCTGCAGCTTCTGATTGAGAGTAGTATTTTCTAGAGTCTTTAGGCACTGGTGATATTGGAAGTCCTGGAAGATCTGGCAAAGGAGGGAGCAATGGTAAAGGAGGTAGCCTAGGAAGAGGTGGAAGTAAAGTACCCGGCGCTGGTGGATCTTGAATTGGTGGGTAAAATGTAGGATCATTGGGATTTGAAATAGCAGACTTTTGAGGATCTGTTAGTTTCTTTTTTGAATTTTGGATGCTTGGCTTTTGGCTACAGAGATCTGGCTGGTTGAGAGGTTTGAAAGTGAAGAAACCAGCAGAGAAGATGTGAGTCCCTTGTTTTCTCGATTTGAGATGAAGAGAAGATGAAGTTGCTGTCGACGCCACAGCACAATATGGCTCGCTGCTCTTAATCAGCTTCACAGAACATCCCTTGATTTTCTTGACATGTTTGCTTACAGAAATAGGAAGGTCTACACTGAATTTCCCATGCTCATTGGTTTTCACCTCCTTGTAAAAACTTGATCTTCTGACTGAGTCTGCACATTCTACTGCGACAGTAGCACCTAAACACAGAGATTTAAATGCACATTAATGAACTGAAAGCTCAACGGAAACCCAAGAAAGATGATATAGTTAAAGATTTTGACAAGAATGATGAACCTGAAATGAAGTGACTGGCCCCTGAGAATTGCTGCTGGAAGCAGGTATCACAGAAAACAGTTCCCTCAACAACTGCTGTTGAGTGATGCCTATGCCTAGTACTCTTTGCCTGTGAAGTCGAAAGGTTATGGAATGTGAAACCAAGAAAGAGGACTACAATCCAAACCCAAGATATTCTGATATTCATCATGTTTTAGACTCCTGTTAAGTTCAGTTTTCTAGATCAGAAACTACCATATGAATTCTCAGTTTGTAAAATAGAGAAGAATTTCAGTCATTTGCTTGGCTTTCTATGGTTAGAAAGTCTAAAGTATATTCTGGAATTCTTCTAGTTTAGTGGGAAGCTGAGACATGATATTCAGAACTCTGGGACATTAATTTATAAGGAGAGTGGCCGCAAGCCCTCTTTATGTCATTCATGCAGAGACCAGTGAACTGCTATCTGCAACAGTAACTTCACTCATTTCTTTACTACGGTCAGACAGGGACAAGAAAACGAGAAAGTTTTTGGGACAGATAAGCAGAAACAGTATTAATTATAAAGGTATAATGCTTACTTGCTTGTCTGTATCTTTTCTCTTTTCAACATAGTGGGTTTTGTTTATTAGTTGGTAAGGAATGAAAAATACCATGGACAGACAGTTGGGGTCCCAGTTGATTCACGAGACCTCTATAGCAGCCACAAAAAATTTGATCCCTTGTGAACTTGCAAAAAAATAGGAACAAGAGGGAGGTCATGCATGTGTATGATAATGTACCAAGTTTTTGCTTATCCACACTTTTAGGTTGGTCATGCCTATTTTGATTTTTACAGTTAGGAAATTATCTCTGCTTTTTAACTGTCAATGGAATTTCAAGAAATCTCATTCTTCAGTCATGAATCTTTTATTATCCTCCATCTTCATATGATTAACATTTGTTCCTCACTTACATGCTGACATGACTTTGAAATGTGCTTTACAACTAAACAATCTTCACTCGTTTATGCAGTCTATTTTGAAGGTAGAAAAACTGTTTTCTATAGATTTTTGACGTTTCAAAGTAATTTTCAATAATTTTGATGACAGTGACATATTATTCTGTTTATGATATACTTGGAGCTGAAAATGATGTATTTGTCCCACGTGATCTTTCTCTCTCTTCACGGATTGTTAGAAGAAAATTGGGGTCGTCAATCATTTTGTCAGAATGGGTATTGGGTTATACTATTTGTCCCTATTTGGTTTCTGACCAGAAGCCGTATTTAGGAAGGAAAAAAAATAGACGCCTCTAATCCTATCAAATCAATTCCAATTTGGAATTTGCACCAGGTAATACGAATCATCACTAGTTTTTTAAATCCTAATCTTCTCGGATTAAGTTTATAAGTTATATAAGAGTCCTAGTTAACTATTACTTGCATTTATTTTTTCTGATGATGATTTCTATGAGCTCACATTTCACTCCATGCATATCCCAAGCTCTCAATTAGCGTACAACTAGTTATTATTTATATTAGTAGATAATAATAACCCAGCAGCATTCAACGTGCATGGTCAAATTGAGACAACCCAAACAACATATTGTTAAGGGTGTCCTTTGGTGTAGTATGTCTTGGTGGATTAAGTATTTACATCAAATTAATAAAAAAATATCTTTTATTGATAAATTTGTCATTTAATCATGGGTTGAGCTAGGATATCTCAAATGATTCATCGATCCTCTTTTAGTTAAAAACTTATATTGTATATATACAGTCTTTTTTTTTTTTTTAAATTAAAGGATGGGCAAGCCTTTTTTATTGAACAGACCATATTACATGAAAACCAGGCCCAAAGAGGAACCCGATCCAACACGTAATTGGTCTACTTTAGGAAATAAAAACAGAAACAAAATAGGAAAGGGGAAAGGGGAAAGGGCAATTGTATATATACCGTCAAAATTATGTTTTATGTATATTTATATATGGTAAATGTTGAATCTTTTTGGTTTCTTTATAGGTTTATTTCTTTATATTTTAAATCATAATTAAATTTCTTTGTTTCGTGTAATTATGCACCATGTGTGAGTAAGTATTTAGCTAGGCATTTGACTATAGATTTTGAAAATTTATCTTCAAATATTTGTTTTTGTTTTTTTTGACAACACTTCAAATATCTGTTTGACCATGAAATTTATCTTCATATATTTTCAACCAGTTTTTGGGTTATTGGGCCTTCCACTTACAAAACTTTAAATGTTTTTTCCAAGTGAAATGCCTGTTCAAACGCAAGTTTAAATTGTAAAAACCACAAATTCAACAACTCAGATTTTCAAGTTTCAACCATAAAATTCATGACCACGGGAACTTAATGTTTGCAGTTTGATTGATTCGGTGTTTACTTATGAACATCAAAGTTGCGTACCAAGTAGCCTTAGAAACTCTACAAGAAAACTAAACTGAAAGCACATATTGGTTAAACAAATCACGCTGAGGAAGTTTAACTTGACCTTCCATTAATAGCAGAAAATTCCCTTTCTTTTCATTTCTCCGTATTGCGGAACTGGCCTACAAATGGCAGTATATTTAGGACACTGCTAATGATTGCCTTTTTTTTTTCTTTTTTCTTTTTAAGTTTAATCATTTCAAAATCAACTTCAAACTTACTAGCTTGAGGTGCAAAATAATTAAGATGCTTATATATGTTTCTGTACATGGAATTAGTGATCAAGAATGTTATTCGATAACTTCTCAATATAGCTCAATGGTGAGGTACGCCACCTGCCCAACTTCTAATGATAAATAGAAAGGATAAAAGGACTAAGGGGCGGTAAAAGTATAAAAGCCAACTTCTAATGATAAATAGAAAAAATGAAAGGACTAAGCGAAGGTAAAGATATAAAAGCAAAAATTACCTGACATACAAATGTTAAATGGTCAGCCTTTACAAATAATCATTGAAGTGGTGTTCAATCTCGCTTGACTCGAGAATAATCATTAAAGGATGTCCAACTTTAAATATATATTTCCTTTAAATGTAAAATTTGACATAGATATACGATATAATTTTCCGACGAAGGGTGTCCAATTGAACACCCTGGATTGCTCTAGCTACGCCCCTGTTTGGCGGGTTCCCCTATTCTTTGATGATGATGGAACTGTCATCAAATTCAGTGGCCTATGCAGGATTTTCGGCTTGTGGGTGTTCACTTCTTTTAATATAAAATATAAGTGCACAATTATTTAAACGCGATATTTAAAATAGTATTGAGAAAAAAAAAAGATTAATACTACCATAAAAATAAAAATAAATTTTCAGTTTTTGAAGATTTTTTTTTTTAGCTTGAAGGTTTTTTTAACCAGATAGCCAAAATTTCTCAAGAAAAGTAATTGGACTTGATTTTCTAATTTTGTCATCTCACGAGAAATTCATAAAACGTAAAAGATATTAAGACTAAAAGTTAAGTTTACAAAGAAAATAAAAAGAGAAAAACATGTGAATTTATATTGAAAGAGAAAGAAGAAAATAGAAAATAAAAAATGGGTAAACAGTTATTATTAGCAAGAATTGAACCCTTGACTTCCCTGAACACAAGCACCCATTAGGAGATTTGTTCACTAAGTGCTGAAAAACTCGTTGTCCATTAAAATTTGAGTTCGTATAAGCTTATAGAAAAGGTTCATTAAATTGACTCAATTAATTAAAATAAAAACTAAAACTGAAACCCATTAATATAAAACCCGACCCAACTACCATTTTCTGACTCACACACTTACCCATTCCCTTTTGTTTTGTATGCAACTATGGCGTTACAGAAGTTTTGTCCCAAAAGTATTGCCGGGTTGGGTTTTATATATGGGTTTGGGTTTTGGTTTTGATTTTAATGAATTGTGCCAATTTAATTTGGTGACTTGGATAGAGGCCACGTCGCATAAGTGGTTTTGGGAATTTGGATACAGTTTCTGTAAATAAATAAAAAAAATGCATGAATGATTTTTTTTTTATAATGCCTAACTTTTAATAGATGATATAAATAAGCTATTTTATATATTTTTTATTATAAGATATAATTAAGTGACTTTCTGAGATTAAAATTGTTATTACGGACTACAGAGGTTCCCTATATACAAGAGGTAGATGGGAAGTTACAGTAAGCCCTTTCAGTGAAATCGTTAGATATTTAGGGCTCATTTATTTGCGCTTAATGAATATTTTAATTTTAATTATTCAAATCTCAGTCATTAAGTCTATTTATTTTCAAGATCCGAATGTTAATCATTAAGTATGCTTGTTTTTCTTATTTTATATCAATTAGTGGGGTGAATGACTATGATCTATGACAAAGTCTTAGGGCCCGTTTGGCCATGCGATATGATATCATGATATGGAATCATGAGATGAAATTGAAGGTTTGTTTGGACATGCGATATGAAATTTTTGTGTTGTATATTTTCTCATAAACATAAAAATCCCATAAGTTGTAAAACTATTAAAATAGCCCCAATTGTTTATTCAATCTTATCAAATAAACAAAAAATTATAACATCGCATAATAAATTATTACAAAGTTATTTGTTCTCCACTTAAGTAATTGTTTCATCTAACTTTAATTTAATAAAAAAAATTGAACATAAATTGTAGTGTACTAGTCTTTAATATAATCCTCCCACATAGTACAGACAATTTCCTCACGTTGAACTTGCGTAGTCCTTTGTATGGAGATAAAAATCCTTTTGTGTTTCGAAAACCAGCATCAACAACATAATATTTATCTACCAAAAAATATTTTATAAAGAATTACTAAAAGCATATATGACGTAAATGAGACAGCTTTGTGTAAATAAATAATATTTATTCTAAGGATGTAATTTAAAGTTACCATGTGGCGGAAATGAAAATTGTAACATTGGTTCAACAAGTGCATTCTCAAGTACTTTACTATCATGTGCAGTACCTTCCCAACCAGCAGCAACAAAGGTAAATTGCATATCAAAATCACAAGCACATAAGACATTTTGTGATGTTCTTCCTTTGCGATTACGATATGTTTGTTGCACCTCTTTAGGAACCTTCCCTTCTATATATTCCATCAATTGCACCAACACAATCCTATCAAATAAAAAATACATCAATATTAGTTTAGTGAACATAAAATAAATTGGAAGCATTATAGAATGCACTTCATAAAAATAATGTTTGTAAGAGTAATAAAAATAGTGTTTCCTAGACAATATAATGCAAAGTCATAAAATAAATATTATCTCTTTAAACAAAGTTGATAGAAAATATGTAACTAAATACTAATAACTTACACATAAAATATAAATGTTCACTTATTAAGGCAATAAAATAAATTTATTAATGTGATTGAAATTTTACCTTAAACCAAGGCCAAAATCGAGTATTATGTCGAATTTTGGAATGTACACCAGTCATATTTTTTGGTTGTATAAATGTTGGTGCCATCTTGCTAATTGCCTCGGCAACTATTTTAGCATGCTGGTTAATTGTTTCAAGTGAATGTTGAAAAGTTTCACAATCGTGAGGTGTGAGTTAAAGTGACTATATGTTGGTGTGAATAATAAATTTTATGTCAGTGAGAATAATAAATTTTAAAAAGTAATGATGTGATTATAAATTTTATTTACATATGAAACAAATGGTTAGTAGATATAAATGTGGGGTTGTTTTAACAAAATATAAACTCGTGGATCAATTATTGTATTAAAATATCTCAAATCATGACATGATTTTTGGAGAATATGGTATCACCTCTCATGATATGGAATCATGAGATGGAATCAGCGTAAAATCGCATGTCCAAACGCTGATTCCATCTCACGATATCATATCGTGATATGGTATCACATGGCCAAACGCCTACTTAATATCATTAATATGTCTATTTAAGAATTCCACCACTACTCCATCTACTTTCAGCAACAACTCACAACCCACAACCACCATTTCATCCACAATTACCACCAAAAACAATCACCAACACCTACCTTTTTACAATCATCATCCTCAGTCCAACCTTAACCATTGCTATCGTCAATCTCCAAAATCAATTGTCTTCATCATTGATCATCACCAATCATTATTACATCCCCTAATTATAATCAATAATTATCATTCATAGTAATATTATATATTACCAACTGTCATCATTAGTCAATATTATCCCAAATTCACATATAATCACCATCGTTAGTCATCAGCACCATTAATTTATATAAAAAATTCAATTTTTTTTATTAATATAATATTAGACCAGTTTAATCTTTTATTTGGAAATATTTATTATTTTTTAAATAAAAATAAAACACGTTTAAATATTAAGAAGAAAAAAGTCCTAACTATTGAGTATACCTCTAAATCTTTAACACGAGAATTGATAAACTTTCAATTTTGGGATATATTAAAGATGTTTTTTTATGGAAAGAATTTAAGGATGCAATTTAAGTTTGATCATTAATGATTTAATGTATTAGTTCAAGAATGTATAAACTATCAAAATAGTATATAATTTTTAAATACTTCAAATTTTTTAATTTTTATATTTATAACACTTTTTAAATAATCTTTTCTCTTTTTATATATTCTCTTAGGACTTGAGTAAAAGTTAGTGACAAATAAATGAATTCATGAAAGAAATGATAAATTATTATCCCAACCATCAACTAAACAGAGAATAATTGAGTGCATAAAGTGTCGGCAATTGCGGTAGAAGCTTAATACTAATGAATAATGATAATGATAATGACCTCATCTTTACTTTAAATGTCGTTACCTACAACAAAGTACTGCTAACAGTAGTTTAATCTCAATTTTAAACCAACTTTTATTCTCTTTAAAATATTAGTGGACGATTATAAACAATACAATAAAGTCATATCACAAATATTATAATATTTGATTTCTGCTAGTAAACCAGCATTACTCTATTTGTCTTTAAGTATAGTCTAGATTGGTGTACTATTAAATAATTACTCCGCCCATTTTATTTTTAGTGTCATATTTTTATTCGGTATAGAATTTTATAAAACAATTTTTTTTATTTTAATCATGTATTTTCAATTAAAGATACTCTCTCCATTTATATTAATCAATTATTATATATCTATTCCTTTCTTTACATATTTCTTATGAAAAAAAAGTATGATATATCCCTCAATTTTGTCATAGAGTTGATATATTCTCGTTATAAAAGTGACTCATATATACTCCTATTGTTATACAAGTGACTCACATATATCCTTTTCTTCTAACGGAAGTGAAAAAATTAATTTAAATTTTTAATTATTTTTTTAAAAAAAATTCTCATATGGGTATATTTAATCCTCCTCACACATATATTTTTTTTGCTTTTATTTGTTTCAATGACTAATTTAAATTTATTATTTTGATGGTCAAATTTATTTATATTTCACTAATTTTCTTGTAAAATTTATTATAGATGACCCAATTTTTTTTTTCAAATACAAAAACTAAATAACAATATAGTCTAAAAAAATAGTTTAAAATTATAATATAGCCACAAAAATTAGTTTAAATTTTTTTTCTTTACACTAAGGAATGAAAGAAAAAAAATAAAATAAGAATAAGAAACTCAAATAATGATAATCAAAGACGTCAAAAAATAATTTATCTATCAAAAAAAAATTAAAATATACCTTGAACTTTGCGAGAAGGATCATATATACCCATGCAAGATTTTTTAAAAAATTATAAGTCAAAAATATAAATTTAATTTTTTTTCCACTTCCGTTAAATAAAGGGTATATATGAGCTCATTTTATAACGGTAGGGATATATGTGAGCTGTTTATATAACAATAAGATATTTATGGACGACTTTCATAACGAGGGCATATCACCTCCAAATGACAAAGTTTTAGGGCATATCATGCCCTTAGATGGATAATTTCATTTATTTACCCTTTATCCACTCTTTTGACTCTTTTAAAAAAGAAGAGCTTATAAATTTGTTTAGACTTTTGAAAAATATAGCGGTAAATTAATTTTATTTTGATTTAGTAAATAACCAAAAAATTTGGCCCGAAATTTAAAAAGTCTATAATATCCTTTTTATTTTAAAATAAACTAATTTTTTTATTAAAATGTATTAAAGTTAAAAAGGTAAAATAACATAGAGTGAAATATGTTATTTTACCATTCTGGCCATATTTTCTGGCCAAAAGATTTTTTCCTTTAGAATAAATATTTATAGTAGGGTGGACAACTACTATGGTACCAAAAAATATATAGAATGGTAGAATGTACTAAATATCGTGAGATCGAGATTTCACTGAATATATTATAGTTATTATCAAATATCTTTTATATCTTGTGTTGATAAACATGTAATATGAAAAAATTAAATTAAAAGATTATAAAAAAGGAAATGTATTTTTCTTAAAAATAAATTTAAAACAAAAACAATACAAACAAATTAAATCGAAAAAAGTATATTTTATTACAGTGACAGTATTATCGAGTACTACTACTATTTTGGCATTGATTATGCTTTATTTTGTGGCATATTGATTTTGGGGCAACTTTTATTGGCGAAAAAAAAGAAAGAAAAGCAAGAACATTGTTCAGTGTGTAGATAGAAACAATAAAAAAAATAAAAAATCCTTTGACCTCTGAAATCTGAAATCTAGGATTATGTCTTCCAAAGAATAGAATCATCCATCTATTTTTATCTTTCTCTCTCTATTATCCCCACAATCTCCGCTATTTTCAGGTACTTTTCTTGATTTTTTATCAGTGTTAGAATACACTCTCTTTTATCTATCTTCCACTGATTGGAGCTTTAATCGATTGTAAATTCTTATGAACTGAAATGGGTATCATCTGAATCGGTTGATGCAGAGATTTTCACAGTAAAGTTCTTTTTTTTTTTGGGATCGGAAATGCAATTTCTTGATTTTTTTTAAAACTAGAATTCTTGATCACTGTGATGTTCTTTTGTTGATATTCTTCTTCTTTTCGGTTTAGCTGTGTCTTTGAACACTGTTGTATGCGAGTTTCCTTTGCTTCTTTTTAAAGAAATTAAGATGACAATAACAATTTAAGATTTAAGTTCACACGAGTGGAGTTTAAGATTAAGAATTAAGAAAGATTCTTTTATGTAATTCCATGGAAATTATAGTGTCTATTTTGGTTCCTGCTTACTGTTTGGTTTGTTGGGTGTTAGGCAGCTGGATTATCCCAAAAAAGCTTTTTTTTTTATTGAATTTAATCTGATTTTTGCTTGCTCATATATGGAATTTAATCTGTAAGCTTATTCATTTCATTCTTCGGAAGGTGCAATTTTGCAAGAATTATGTGTTATTTGAGGTAGACCATCCATGTATTTATCTATCAATCCTTATATCATAGTTGTTCTTTACTTGTACAGGTGACACACAGCAATTTTAAAAAGAATTTATTAAGGTCTTGATCATGAAGGGCATCAACTCATTCAGAGTGTCCTGAAGAGAGAGGGTGCCCAATTGCATTTTCCGTAGTTCTTACTGTGACAAGTTTTGCATCCATAACCATCCAATCACAAGAATTGAGGATTGCCAATGATAGCCTTGGAAGGTTTTTGAGTTCGGACATTTGATTGAAGACAGCATCATGGGTGCAGTTTGTTGCTGCTTGCGAGATGAATGTGAAGATTTTGCCAATCCAAACAGCTCAATATATAGGAACTGCATATGCCTTCGATGTTTTGTTCAAAACTTCTTGCACATGGTATGCTTTTTCTACTATTGTGTTGTACAATCTTCTTTTCTCCGCTACTTGTATTTCACCCCATTGCAATTACCCTTCAGTACATCCAAATCATAACTGATTTCACTTTTAACTTTTCTTTGAATAGTCAAACTGTATGTGTACTGATCTAATTAAGAGTGGTTCAAATTGAACTTGTCATCGTTGCTGCTACTCGAGCACATAATTAGTCAATTTTTAGCAACATTTTGATATCTGATCGCATAAGGTGTCAGTCTACTATCAAAATCTCTCATTTAGGTGTCTTGAGTAGAGAGACTTAGGCTCATCTCTTTCATTTCTAGTGAAACAGAACTGCACTGAATTTTTAGCTAAAGTTAGTTAGCTTTGTGTCGGCTTGTCCCAAAACCTAAGGGAAACGATAGCCAACAATTATGGTTAAGCAGAAAATACATAACTCTGGGAAGCCTTGTACGTGAGACTCCTCCATGGCATAGCAAGAACTTCACTGGCAATAAGACAACTTTATGATTTCTCTGCTACTGTTCATCAAAAGTTCATGCATGTGCCATAAAGAATTAAATACTGCAACATCATTTCAGTAGCTATTATCTATATATGTAAGCACATTACCTTAGAGAAATAATCATCATCAAGACTTTCTTCATTCTCTTTTGGCAAGTACCAAATGTAATTGCTCTCCTTCATTTGCCATAGAATTTAGAGCACTCCATGTTTTCTTGTGCAGTATGCATCATTGTTTCATAGAGGAGAACAACATGCCATTGCTTCATCCACTCAAGGTACAACATCTTTGAGTTCCTCAGCATCCCTTGATAACTCACTATCTGATATGTACCGCTCTCCTCCAAGACCACTTCCTTACGATGCCGATCCAAGATACTTCCGCTTGCAACGCGATGGGCTAGTCTCAAGAAGGGAGAAAGGCTCAAGTCACTCGCATGAGGAAACTGAACCACTACGAAGAAGTGATATTGATGATGATTCTGAATCTTTGGGTACGGGTAATAAATGGAAGGAGTCTGTATGTGAAGAAGGATCAAAAGAATATAATTCCAAGTCATTGAAACACTCAACAGCTAAAACAACTACTGAATTTACTCAAATTTGTTATTCTTCAGAAGATGAAGATGTCTGCCCTACATGTCTTGAAGGTAGGTCATGCTTTAGGTGTTTTGTGATCCATCTTGTTGCACTTCATTACAGAGTAATTTATGTACTCCATCTGCTAAAGTAACCGTGAGAGCATTTTCATATTTCCCTCTAGTATCATAGGGTAGACAATACTATTTCCAGCATGCAGTAGGAAATACACTAATAGCTCCTGTAATTTATTTATCTTCTAAAATAATTTGGTTTCTGTTTTATATTTTAGTTCAGTGTTTACCAAAATTCAGGAATAGCTTGACTATTAATTTTCTGATCTTGATGATACTCTCTTTTCCAGAATATACTGAAGAAAACCCAAAAATAATGACAAAATGCTCTCACCACTTCCACTTGGGTTGCATATATGAGTGGATGGAGAGAAGTGACAACTGTCCAGTATGCGGCAAGGTAACTGTGATGTTCTTTATATTATATGCATACTCAATAAATATTCTTTTATGACTAGGTGTTGAAGTTGAGCTTTCCCTTTGTATGCTATTCCCTCTGTCCCAATTTATGTGACACCCTTTTCCTGTTTAGTTTGTCCCAACAAGCATGTCACCTTTCTATAATTAGAATTAACTTAACTTTAAAATTCTCCTTTTTCCCTCAATGAAATGATTTATAAGCCCACAAATGTCTAACGTTTGTTTTAGACAACAAATTTCAAAAAGTCTTCTTTCTTTTCTTAAACTTTGTGCTAAGTCAAACAGTGCCACATAAATTGGGATAGAGGGAGTACTGTACTAGAAGCAATTCCCAGACATTCTGAGGCAAATAATTCACTTCTTTATTTTTCCATAGCAGTATGAACTGATGTGATTAACGATATACTGTGCCTTCACAAGCTGCAGAAAACCTCTCAATAGTTGCATTAATAAATTTGACAAAATTACAATAATGTGTATGATAACAGTTTAAATTGCTCTGCTGTTGATAATTGAAAGAAAGTAGCGAAACTAGTGGGCTTCATTTTCCTTATAGTTATTATCACTTATAAGTAAGAAGTGAGACATGAATAACTCGTGGAGGAGGGGTCGCATACTCCAGAACGAGCACGAGAAAGAAGCACAAGATCATCTAAGCAATAGATAGGAAGAGATAACACTATTGAAGAGATGGGTGGAAGGAGGCATAGTGCCATCAAGAGGTAGCAGGAAACGAATGTGATGTCGTCAGAATGGTCAGAGATAAGAGGCGTAACTCCGCTAGAACGGTCTCTGAAAAGAGTCCTGATGCTATCAGCATGGTGACGCCAAACGGTTGCTAGAAAGAAGAAATGACATTGGCAGCTAGGCAGTGTAAGATTGCCTACACTCGATGAAAAACCTTTACAAACGGAACTGTCCTACTTGAGTTTCTACCCAGATTATAGGGCCATGGTTACCACGTGAGAGAATAAACTAAGAGAAGGTTATATCGAGGACTTAAGGATATGTTGAATATGAGGCACACAACACAATAAATACTCATCCTATATGACAGTAAGGTGCAAAGTGTAAATTATTAGTTTTAGGAGAGATGGTTAGATTATTTTTTTATAGGGTTAACATTTGGTAAGTTGTTCTTTACCAGAAAGTCCAATCTTCTATCCACTGTGTACCAAGGTGCAGGAGGGTGTTAGATATATAAGAAGTCCTATGTATAAGAGGTCGTCTATTATCCACCGAGTATCAAATCATGCACCACTCGGGGATTTCTCGGTTATAAAGAAAAGATGTCCTAGATGGTATCAAATAGATATCTGAAAGTGTTCATAATGGTTTTTGGATTATTCCACCCACTGTCTAGGTTGTGGGTAAGAGGTGCCAGCTTGTCTTATGGTGTGCAAGTAAAATGACTGTAATGAAGAAGAGTGGACACTGGCCTAATTGGTCTGTCCATTCAGGTCTATTCTTGGCTAGAAAAATTAGTCCATGCTTGGTTTGTGCCGAAATATTTTCCCTCTAAGAAATTGAGTCCAACTAGTCGGGGCCATGCTATGGCCTACCTAGATCATTTATTAGCAGATTCTTTCCAAATCAAACTCTTTACTGATGCCTGTGGTTCAGACCAGGGGTTAGGCTGGGCCTGAGCAAATCTGTACTTTGTCTCACAAGCCTGTTCTCTGCTCATCCATAAATCTCTGTTCAGATTGACATACATTTGACCGTGTTCTTGGGGAGCTTTTATGATGGGGTTGAGTTACGATGGGTTGGAAGTTTTGAACTGTATTACTGTTATTAAAGATGTTAAAATACGACTCTGGCAGTATTTAAAACAAAGGTTGCTGCACATTGTTGATTCTGTTCTGTAGCATATATTGGTCTTCAGCCTGATGGATAACTAACAATGGGGACAAAGGAGGAGAAGAAAGCTGTTGTCGGTACTTGTAAGAAGAGCACTTGCAAATCTTCCATAGAAAGAGAAAATAGATCAGAAAACACAAAAGGGAAGGCTGAGAAACAAAATCTATTCAAGAATCTGTATAATCGGGTGGATATGACATTTTCCCTCTGATTTCTGTTTATTGTTTGCTTCAACTCAGAAAACATCTAGTAAATTAATGGGGGGATGATTATGGTGAGGAGCAGAATATTTGAGAGCATGAAAAGTTGTTCAGTCTCTCTAAGAACCTCACTTCTTTATCAGTGTGGATTTAGACCATTTCAAAGTGCTGTTGAGTAATTTCTTTTACATTCATACATATGTAGTACATTATAGTAAATGATGCATAGTATTTCTTTTTTTCTTATTTAATGACCTCTTTGCTTTGTAGGTGATGCTATTCAACGAGTCGCCATGATCTTTACTCTTAAAAAGCTCTAGTCGTGGATGAAACCAGCAGGAGATAAGGGCAACAACTAATAAACCAGAAAAGCTAATCAATGTAAAGTCATTGTGAATATCTGTCCAGCTAAATGTGTGACCATACATCAGTAAAAATGAAATTTTTGTTCAATGCAACTTTCTGTTTGGAACTTTCGAGTTCATATTGATCATTTGATGCAACAGAAAACAGTTTCAAAGCACTTTATGTAATCTTGTTTTGATTTGATGAATGATTTCTCCCAGTGTATAGCACATTGTTCCTACTTTCACAATTTGAATGTTGGCACATTTGTCTGCCAAAATCACTATAGTATTATACATTGATCTGATACTACTTTATATCTGTTCCAACGTCATTGGGGGTAATTTCCTGAAATGCTTTTATTCAAGTCTATTTTCGAATGATTATTGCACAAATATAATGTTGTATCATGCAAAAATAAAGATTCAAATAACTGATGCAATATAATGTACTATGAATTTGGAAGGAAAAAAATATACGATGCAAATATCATTTCAATTATGTCACATAAATCTCTCAACTTTCAATGGAAAATAAAACAGAAGTAATTACTGCAGTACAATTAAGTCGCCACGAGCACATACTGTCAATATTCTAGGTGGATTTTATTATCATGTCATCTTTTCACATCCATTGGTAAATCATCCACAATATTTACTTAAACTGGAGTACAAGCATGCCTATATAATACTAATAGAATATTTCATCCCACTTTAAGAAAGAGTCACCGGTATCTATCCAGTGGGCTACAACTTCACAGAGGTAGAAAGACTCTGCAATGAAGTTGGAGACGAACTATGCTGTGACATTTGAAGCAGCTTGAAAAGCTTGGATGAAGCTCTCTGGAGGTTGGCCACCGCTCAACTGGTACTTGCCATTTAACTGCCAAATGTAAATGCTTAGTAATTTCTTATTCGTGGATTAACATATCGAAAGTGCTTATGGAACAATGTGCTAAAATATGTTTACATACATACCACAAAATGTGGGACGCCTGATACATTGGATGAGTGTTGCTGAAGCTCTTCATTCACCTTCACATAACCAAAACCAACAAAATTTACTTAACATATTTATAAAATGGTGATCTATCCAACTGCTGAGCCAACCCACTGGGGGATGGGGGAGTAGTAGTGATTAGTGAACATGAGGTATTGAAAATTAGGTAACATGTGATATGAATGACTAGGTCCATCATGGAGCAGGACAAAAGATTAGTCATAATGCCAAATATAGATATCATTGAGCTAGGCTGCTTTACTTCTGTCTAGCAAAAGTTCTACATAATTGATCGTGTCTTTAGCAGTTTTCCATCA
Organism: Solanum stenotomum; assembly: GCF_019186545.1. Classification (NCBI taxonomy): domain Eukaryota; kingdom Viridiplantae; phylum Streptophyta; class Magnoliopsida; order Solanales; family Solanaceae; genus Solanum; species Solanum stenotomum. Next base: position 46,980,854 of record NC_064293.1, read on the forward strand.
GATACTACCTACACCTCCCCCCTCAGCGAATGTTCTGAGAGAAAGGAAATGAGCAAGAAAAATAGAAGACAGACTCTCCAGTTGACTATTAGATAAAAGCTGGGAAAACATACCTCCTTTAGCCCATTGTTGGGATCTTCAAGGAAGTCAGCTGCTCCTTCTATACCGACCTTTCTTGCAGCTTCGATAAGAAATTCCCTACAAGTTGAGAGTCAAATGCTGTCACTTTAAACTATATGACATCTTCTATACTATGTCGCTGTATTTATTATGTACAACATCTGCCTATGGTCATAAAACATTAAAAAAAAGGAAATATGGCTATTGACAAGTGATGCATCACTGTAATGATCAATATTTATACAAGGAAGAAGCTTTAAAATCTCTGCTCGTGAATCATTTTCAAAAGTCAGGAGAAAGATCCAATATAAAGGAAAAAGGAAAAGAAAATTGAATGTTGTTACTGTGTAGCATTAGTATGCTAATGCAACTAATCTCAATCTGTCAGGAAAAAAGGCACTAACCTGTCACCTATATACCTTCCCTGTGTGAAATAGCCAAGAAAAAGCTCCTCAGCAAGATTATTTTGCTTGTCAAGCCCCTGTTGTCCTGCAAAATATAGTAGCCTGTGGCTGTCCAGACTACTTCCCCTGCATACCGAAAACAAACTATGTTATAACACAAGTCTTTTGCACTTTACAGCTTTCTTATGTTTGGCAAACCGCCAGAGACTTACGTAAGTCCTGACATGTTGTATTCCAGCCCAAGGCCCTTAAAAACCTGCATGATTTTGAAAAGGTTGAAATAAGGTGATTCACACTGGAGGCAACTTTTCAAGACACATTGTTTGGGCAACCAGAGAAAAGAAGAAATTATGAACCTCTGACATTCTTGACATCATTTGTTCAGAGCGAGATCCAAACTTATTTCTGTAGTAATCTTTCTTGTTAATCCCTTCTTTAGGTGCAGAAGGGTTGAGAAGAAACGGATGCCACTTAATCTACAAAAAAAAAAAAGATTTTTCCAGTGAAGATAGAGGAACAGGCAGTATAAAGGAACCACAGATAACAGAAGCAAATGGCACCTCAAAATCATACTGATCACTGGTTAACGCTATAGCTTTATCAAGGTTCTTTTTCCCCACAAAGCACCAGGGGCACACAGTATCCGAACTGATATCAATTCGGATAAACTTCTTTCCACTGTTGGTGGCCATTAATCGATGCAGGAACCTGATTACACACATTCAGAAACATCATCTTAACTGGCCTCATACCATTCTTCTGTTAAACAAAATAAATATTTTACTAGAATAAAGTACAGATCCCATCAGTTAGATTGTTTTTCACTTCAGTTTTCCTGGCCCACACACACTAAGATAGAGAAAGAGGAAGCTATATCTTCCCCATCTGAGTTTAGGTTCCCACCTAAAAAGTTGGACGATAATGCAGTTCGTGATCACATGAATCAGCATTGTCAAGTTCAAGATAAGAAATCACATCCATAGGTATTAACCCTCTTAAAATTTATGTATAGTAAATCATTCAATAGATTCTGATTTTCTAATAGTAGCAGTTCCCAAATCATGGTCGATATAGCCTTTAGGTGACTGCACCCATTGTTTTCAACTCGAACCTCTACCTAGTAGGTACATTCATTTTGATACCACTGTATCTTAATTCAAGAATTGGCTTTATCCCTAAGCTGAAATTTAAGTTGATTCTATCTCAATATCTTTGATCAAAGATGAAAATCTCAAGAACCCCAATTCCTATCCCCAAGAAAAATGTTGACTTCTAAAAACAATATTTCAAGAAACTAATTAAAAAGGTCAAACAGAACATGAAGAACATATCATCAAAGCTTCAGTTTTCCTGAGTATTTCACTTAAAAAAAACATATATTGGGAACAAATTCATCAAAGGAAAACTAAATTAAATCTTGATAATGATCGAAACCCCATTATTTAACGCATAAACTAGTGAGAAATTAGCAAATTTAAACCCCCATTAAAACGAAAAGTGTTACCTCGGAGAAATTAGGAATTTTCGGAGATTCAATGAAAGCAAATAAATTAGGAAAGACTCTTTTGGGCCGTAACCAGAATTTGCCTCTTCTTATTCTTCTTAAATCTTAAATAGTTTTTTTTTTTTTTTTTTTTAAAGAAAAAACGATAAAAAAAAGTAGGAGTTGTGATGTGAAAATGGACTTAGGAAACTTAAAATCTACGCTATGTACTTGGACGGGATTGGGACTTTTTGATCAATTGTTTTAAATATAGAAAATTACGGATATTAACAAATATTTAACATATATTAGGTATTATAGTTATAATTTAAAAAGAAATTATGATTTGTGGCTACAATTTTCTTATTTTTTGCTATTCGTCTACTTTGTATAATTCGCCTAATTTGTATAATTCGGTCCCTAATTGTATAAATCGTGAATTTTGTATATGTTTACCCTAACTATTTGTATACGATTTTAGAAAAATTCATAATAAATTACCATGTTTGTGTATTGGCAAGCGAAAATACAAATAGAGTTCTGAAAATTTCCTAAATGTATAAATACATAATTTGTATAGATTTGCTAAATACTGCAATAATATAAACAAGTGTAATCTCTTAAATGAGACTTGAAAATAATATATATGGAGATCTTATATTATAAATAAAAAATAAAAAAAATACTTTAGATAGACTTAAATAGAAAAGATAATTTCGATTAGAATTACTCCCTTCGTGCTATTTTATATGAGGTAGTTTGACTCGGCACGAAGTTTAAGAAAGAAAAGAAGACTTTTAAAACTTATGGTCCGAAATGAATGATAGAAATTTGTTAGGCTATAAATCATTTCATTAAGGATAAAATACGCAATTTATAGTTAAATTGTTACTTAATATAGAAATGTGTCATTTTTTTTTTGGGATTGACTAAAAGGAAAATAAGTCATATAAATTGAGACATATGGAGTATTAATTTTCATGGTTAATATGAAACCAACGAATACGTAGATTTAAACCAAAAAAACAAATGAGTAGATTTATAAATTATACTCATATCATTCTTTATTCATTCAAAGTCAAAACAACCAAATCATAGATTGAGATTTGAAGTGACATAATTAATAAGGCAATGCAAAAATATTGAAATTAGAGATATTAGATTAATTTTTAGTAAAGGTGCATGAACCGTCAATTATTAGTATCTATACTATTAGTATAAAAAGTATATTATTTTAATTATATTAATATATTACTACTCTTTTCAAAAGAGATTGAATAACATAAGATATCATATTCAAGTCAAACCATCTATCTATATATAAAAGGAGAGGAAAAAACGACACGTGTCAGCACCACAATTATTCTTGAATTTTATTATTTTTAGTTATTTTAAATAATAAATTCAAATTCAATAACTTAATTGTCTTTAGTTAATTTAAATAATAAATTCCATTTTAATAAAATAAAAATTTAACGGTTTCCATTAAAAAATAAACAATTTAAACGGTTACCATTACAAAAAATGAAAAAAACTTATTGTAAAAAAAAGATAAATTAAACGGTGGATTAGTTGAAATGGGGTAGTTTTTTTTTTTTCCTTTCTTTGTAATTTTTTGCCACAAAAATATCTAAATAATTAATTTCAAATTTAAAATTTCAAATAATAACTAACCTTATCCCTAAAAAGAATCTCAACTTCCTAACCCACATCTTTGAAGAAAATTATTAATCTTAATAACATCATTCACATCTTTTTAAATCTAACTCTTCATAAACGAATCCAAATATTTGTAAAACAAATATTACATTCAAACAAAAAACAAATTACATTCACATGAGATCACAAAAGAAAATGAGGAAAAGTGTAGTAGTGTATTGTGTGTATATATGTCATTTTTCTTAATTGTTTGATTTGAAATTATGTTGTTATAATTTACGGATAAGGACCACTATGCTCTCCAATGCAACAAAGAAGAAGAAGAAATCAACGATAGATAAATGGAGGAATTCTGAAGAATTTCATATCAATGGATCATGTATGTCAATTACTAAACAAATTTGGTTGGCATTCCTTACTTATGTTATTTTCATATTCTTTTAACGATTTCAATAAGGGTTTCATTTTGTAAGAATAAAATCAATATATATGAGAATGATGATGAATACATATCATCATAATTATCATATTCTTCGTTCACAAATTACATTTTTGTTAATTTATATGCACAGTAGTATTCCTTAGCGTGATCATTTTGATTATTAGTATGATCATTTGACAATTGATTATTCTTTACTCAAAAATTATTACGATTATTTAACATTTAATTTACTTGCACAATAGCCTCCTCTCTTTTAAATAACTACACATACACATACACATACACATACACATATTCATATAGTAAGGCTTCTGTGGGTGCATTTATGATTTTGTTTAATTTAAAAAATAATTAAATTATCTAATTTTGGAAATAATTTTTTATAAAGTATAACTAAAAAAACAGAAATGTGATCTAACCATTTAAAAAAAAAATGAAAATGACAAGTGAAGTTTTTTTCGTAAAAATGTAGCAAAAATAAATATTTAAAAAGGTAGGAATATTTTTAATTCAATTCTTAAGGATAATTCAATTCTTACTCATAAAATCTTCGATCATAAAGAAAGTCACAATATCTAAAAATCTCATATTATTAGTATAATATTTTTAATTTGTTAGTTGGTTTTTTCCTTATTATCATATTATTCAGATTTTTTTGGTTAAAAGTATGCATTATTTTTATTTTTTGTAGTGCTTGAATTTTGGATGTTAAAGGCAATGATAGCAATGACAATAAATTAGATTTAAAAATGTCATAACAGAAAATTAAATAAAAAGGTAAAACAATTAATTAAAAAAAAAAAAAAAGAAGAAGAAGAAAACATTAATAATAATAAAAGAATAGTTAAAGATAATTTAAATAATAAATTCCATTTTAAAATAAAATAACAAGTTAACGGTTACCATAAAAAAAAATGAAACAACTTATTGTAAAAAAAAAAAAAGACAAATTAAACGGTGGATTAGTTGAAATGGGGTATTTTTTTTTTTTAAAAAAATAAGCTTGGACCATTGGTCCCATTTTATTGAAAAAGAACGTCAGATGGACTCAAAATGAGACCATGAAACAGAGAAAACAAACATCTATCTATATATTCTAGGAGAAGAAAAAAACGCCACATGTCAGCGTCACAATTTTTTAGAATTTTAAATAATAAATAATTAAATATTATATAACTATTTAAAATATTTAAATACACACTTTTATGCTATTTTTGACTCTTATTTTTATCATAATTAAAATACCTATATTTATTGATTGACATCTATTTAATTATTTTAAAAAATAATAAAGAAGCCAATGAAAATAGTATTACTCCACTACATACTATTTTTTCATTCAAAATCAAAATATTTAGAGTAAATGAATTCAAATGAAAATAAAAAATACAATAAACTTAAAGATAATCTAAATGTAAAGTATATACTTATTAATATAAAATTTCAAGATAATATGCATTATTTAAAATAGAAAGAAAAAAACCTGTCAATTAGAAAAAAGAAGATAAAACTTACGTCCTTAAAAAGGGCCAAAATAGCACATGTAACTAAAGTTTATGTTATTTTGGACTCTTATTTTTATCATAATTAAAATATCTATCTTTATTGATTGACATCTATTTAATTATTTTCAAAAATAATAAAGAAGCCAATGAAAATAAAAATAAAAACTACACATTAATATGACTCCATTACATACTACTTTCTCATTCAAAATCAAAATATTTAGAGTAAATGTATTCAAATGAAAAATGAAAAATACAATAAACTTAAATATAACATAAATGTAAAGTATATACTTACTAATAAAAATATTTCAAGATAATATGCATTATTTAAAATAAAAAAAAAAACTGCCAATTAAAAAAAAAAGGATAAAACTTGCGTTCTTAAAAAAAGGTTAAAATCAACCATGATCAACTACCTAAATTTAAAATTTAAAATTTAAATTTCAAAAAAAAAAACTAACCTTATCCTTAAAAATCATCTAAACCTTATAAGGCACGTCTTTAAAAATAAATACTACTCCTAACTTCATCATTTCTATCTTCTTAAAATCAACTATTCAAAATACGATTTCAAACATGTTTTAAGAAAAAATAACATCCAAACAAAAATAAGATTCAAACAAAAATATGATTGCACTCACTAAGATTGTAAAAGAAGAATTACTATCTGAATTGTTTGTGCTGCAATTATTTTTTACGATTGAAGGGATCACCTCTCCAATGCAAGGAGGAAGAAAAAGAAACTGGTGATAGAGAAATAGAGAACTTCAGAAGAATTTCATGTCAGTGAATCAAGTACATCATCTTTTAATATTTTAAGTGCATGAATTACTAATATAATAATTGTATTGTTCATATGCTATTTTTTAAAATAATCTAGCCATTTTCTATTCATCTTTAAAACAAATATTGAAATGATCCCTTTTATATGATTTATTAGTTCTTTTGGTATTTAAATTTAGGTTGAAGTTCCTAACTTATTTTGTTTTTGTATTAATATTTTTGATGATTGCAATAACTATTTCGTTTTGTAAGTATAAAACAAATATGAATAGTGACGAAGATGGTGAAAAACTTGAGAAGATTCAGAAATGGAGATGTTGACATACCTTAGGTAATTATTTTCATTAAATTTTTATTGTAACTTTAATTGTTTTTTTGGGAAAAAATCTTATGGTGTATAACTTTATCATTTTTCATCCTTGATTATTTGGACAAGCACTATGATAGTGGTCAAAAGGCCAAAGTGTGAAGCAACAAAATCGACATGAAATTTGTTATTGAAGTCAATATTCTAATACAAGAATCTGGTAAATTTATGTAGTTACCATTCTAATATATATATTTGTGCACGTCTAATTTAATATTATTTTCTCATCATGGACAACATTCTTCCATTCAAAAGTTACTTATAAATAAAATAATGTTATAATTATATCCCCTTTAAAACGGATCATTAAGTAGCAATATAGTTAGAATTGCACTTTGCATCAAATTTATACGGAGAGTAAATTCTATATTTAAAAAAATTGAAACTAACAAACATATAAAAAGATAACTACCTACACGTCACATTTTTTTTAAAAAAAATCACACAAATTAACATTTGACTTTTTCTCAAAATTGCTAAAATATTTTGTTAAAATGTTCTGATATAATATATTATAAATCCTAATTGTTTATTGCAATATACAATTTAAAAATATATTAGCCAAATTTGACAAATAATAATAATTATAATAAGTAGAAAAATGTAATCAAGAAAAGGAAATATTTTAAAAAATTATTCAGATCTAATCTCCTATCTATTTAATCATTTTCAAAATGATTAAGAAGCAAATGAAAAATACACACAAAAAAATCAACAAAAACTTTACATTAATATGACTCCACTACGTACTACTTTCTCATTCAAAATCAAAACATTTAAAATATTATTAAAATTAATTTAAATTATAAAAATAAAACTACAAACACTGTAATTTTTTGAAAAAGTACTGCGAATCTAATTTTTATTATTACTTTAATTTTTTTACCATTTTTTAAAATTCAAAATTTGAAAATAGTTAACTACATTATACTCTTCTTTAAAAAATGCTCTCAAATCTTAATTGATTATTGCAATATACAATTTAAAAATATGTTAGCCAAATTTGACTCTATAAATAATAAGCGTTGAAAAATGTAGAATATTAACTTTTACATTTGGTTTGAAAAATAAACACTTCTCTAAAAAAAAGAGAAAAAATAAAATAAAATGAAATATAAATCAACTAAAACTAAATTAATTTTAGAATATTAACTTATGAAAGTATTGTTCAACTGTATAATTATATTGTATTAAACTATCGCGTATATATATATATAATTTTGTTAAATACCACATAATGGATATGTGACTTGAAGAAAAAATTAAAAGACAAAATATAAAATTGTGAATAACATGCCTACATTTTGATATTCAAGTGATTAAAACGTTTTTTGTATGCTTAGTATTTTGATAGGACTTTTCTTAGTAATATTTTATTTAATTCTAACTATTAAATTTTCTTATATCTTTATTGTTTTAATTAACAATAGGATAATATGGATAGAGTGATAGTATCTATCATTTTAAATAAATTAAATAATGATAAAATATTATTATTTTCAAATTTAGATAATGGACTAAGCTTATATATTGATTTATTTACATAAATATTCTATTATAACACATCAAGATAATTAATGTTAACATTCTCAAATAAATTTTCAACATTATCTTTTAATAAGTTAAAATTTTAAATTGTCAATAAATTAATATTTATGATTACATTTATCAATTAACCGCGCAACGCGCGGGCACGTATACTAGTACTAATTAATAAGAAGACATTTTCTTTTATTATGTAAAAATATTACTTATAAATGCTTTTCTATCTCTAATACTCCATTCAATTTTCATATATGACTGTATTTTGAGTTAGCAATTTTTATGTGATCGCAATAACAAAATTTTATCATTAGGTACTCCTATTAAACTAGAAATTCCAATTAGATTCTTTCTAAATTAAGAAGTATTTGGACATTAGAGTATTTTAAGGTCTATAAAAATCAGTTGGGGCAAAACGGTCGGCCAGGAATTGGCAGTCCTGCCCTCCCTCCATCTATCAACTCCCAATTTCTTTGGAGCTCAAACTGCTACCTTAGATTCTTCAAATTTCCCGGATAAAATTCCTCCCATTAAATATCCTTTTCTCGATTTCATCGTAAGTTTCTCACTGCTTACATTTCTGTTTCATCTTTTTAGAGTCAAAGTTAGGGACTTCGGTTCAAAAACACTAGTTAAAGATCGTAGCTTTTGTATTTTATGGTTCATTTTTCTTTGATAGTTGAATTAAATGGATATTGATGAAATACTTGGGGTATCTCGGCCTGTGAGTCTGACAAACAAGAGTGCGATTTATGTTTGGGGTTACAATCAATCTGGGCAAACGGGTCGGAGAGAGGAAGAGAGGAGTTTGAGGATCCCAAAACAGCTTCCTCCAGAGCTATTTGGATGCCCAGCTGGTGGTAATTCCCGTTGGTTGGATATTGCTTGTGGTCGAGAGCATACTGCTGCTGTGGCTTCTGATGGATCGCTTTTTACATGGGGTTTGACAATTTTGCCCTTTATTTCCCTTCATTTTTTCAGTATCCATGTTTTTGCTCTATTTCTAATTTGAATTGACTCTCATTTTGGTTACTTTACTTTATCATTTACAAGCTTTACCAAAGATTTGATCTTTACTAGCCAAGTTTGGATTATATCATCAACTGTCTTTGTAGTTCTGAATAAATTGGGTGGAATGAAGAAAGAAAACAATGGTCTTTAGTTTGATCAGGCTACCATTTGTCTGATGACATTGGATCGAAATTGGGTTGAGAAGAGTTTCTGAAGATGGTGTATCCCAACAATGTGTAAAAACCAACTTTTTTTTATCCCACAAACTAAAGTGTAAGAGCTGAGAGTGTTCTACAACAACATACCCAGTGTATCCCACAAGTGGGGTCTTGGAACGCTGGTGTGTATGTAGCCTTACCCTTGTGAAGGTAGAGAGCGAGAATTTTTTTATCAGTGGTATTTGTACGGATTACCTGTGTATACCACTGGCAAGAAGGCGAACTCTCATTATATATCAATCTTTTGCTCTGGGTGCTATTGACTTGACTACATTGTCACACATGTGGGTTGAAAGAAATTAGGAAGTTGGGAGGATAGATAATGACAGCAAATCTTCTATTGGCTTCTTCCAAATGAATGATGAATTCTCATGTAAACTGTGGTATCTTTTAATTTTTCCTTAACATGGTTTGGTCTCGGTTGGTTATCCATTTGCTATAAAATGTGCCTTTAAAAACCATTGCCCTATTCTTACTGATAAAAAAGGTCATTGCACTATTTTGTTGGTCATTTATTGCCTTTCTTAATTGATCTTGCTACAGTTTCGTGTATTTTTTACTCAAATAAATTCCTTGGTGTAATACTTGTTTTTTATTCCTTTACTCAAAGAGATATGCTGCCAAGAAGAAGTCACCACTTTATGCATTTTAAGTTGATATTGAACAATTTGTTTTACTTGAAAAGTGTACCTCTTTGGGAAAAACCTAGATTTTAATTGATCTTTGACAGTTAATTTCAGAAGCCTGTTCCTGCTTTTGTTTGTGGGGAAGTTGATTTTTCTTGTAAGAGAGTTGTATTTATTTCATTGCAACATGAAATAGTTTATAGATGTGTTTTTGTACCTTCAAACAGGAGCTAACGAATTTGGTCAGCTGGGTGACGGAACTGAAAATGCTAGGAAGCACCCCAAGAAAGTGAAGCAATTGCAATCTGAATTTGTTATTAGTGTTTCATGTGGAGCACATTGTACTGTTGCCATTGCAGAACCACGTGAAAACGATGGTAGCATGTCAGGTCGGAGACTTTGGGTCTGGGGACAGAACCAGGTCAGTCTCACAAAAAAAAACTTCAAGTCAACAGCTACCTTGTTTATTTGAGGTCACAATTTGTTTGCCCGTGTTATTCTATGCAGGGATCCAACTACCCACGACTCTTTTGGGGTGCCTTTTCTCCTTCTACGGTACCAAATTTTTCTTGAGAATGTACTTTTGTGGAAATATCTGTGTTTCTCATGCAAATGTATTACTTCTGTTCTATGTGGTCATAGTGGGGCTTAAGCATCTATCTAGTCGCATTTATGTTATGATAGCAGATTTACCTTTTCCTGAATTCTCTATCTAATCTATGCCCACATTTTTTTGTTAAGAAGTTGCTTTCCATACAACAACGGTGACTTGACATTCACAGTGCGCAACAAATTTTATGATATTTGTATGCTCTTTCAATTCATTCAGGTTATTCGCCAAGTTTCTTGTGGTGCTGTTCATGTTGTAGCGCTATCAGAAGAAGGGTTACTACAAGCTTGGGGTAATTTGCACTTTCTTAATTCACCTGTATATACAATTCTATGCTTAACATATCCTCTCAGTAATTTTGATGAAATCAGTGCACATATGTGTATGGATCCCTGCATGTGATTTTAGTTTTTATGTGTATATCCTCTATCAGGTTACACAGCCTTAGAGTTAAAAACATATTGTGTCATGTATTAATGAATATTTTGTCACTGCTCTGGTAAAGCAGGCTATAATGAATATGGTCAGCTTGGCAGAGGTGTTACATCTGAAGGCCTTCAAGGCCCTCGTGTAATTAATGGATATGCTAAATTTCTTGATGAAGCCCCTGAACTTGTGAAGATTACCCAAGTGTCATGCGGGGAGTACCATACTGCAGCTATATCAGAGAAAGGCGAGGTGTAAGTGTTCATTGGACCTTTCTTGATGGAGATAAGTTTTGATGCTAAACATGAGAATATGGTTATCCGCATGGCACAAGTGGACGTGGATGTCAAGGAAAATAAACCATAAAGATACACACTACTTGATTTGCAGGATTTGTTTTTTTCCATTTGTGGAACTTCTCTAATTTAATTTTGAATCATTGAAGTTGCCTGGTCCCACTGAAATATTACATTTGCAAATTTCCTCATGGATACTGGATTTGATTATAGGATTTTTTTAGATAGTCATTACTAAGAAGATACCTAGAAACTAACCCATTTAGCCATACACACTAAAAAAGGAATATAGAGTTGTTCAGTTCTCTAGGAAGTTAAAATGAATCTTCTGCTTTTACTTTTAGTTTCTTTAGTAGAGACTTGGCATGATTGATGCATTTTTAAGTATTCCTGTTCTTAACTTTGTATGAGGGAAACAGTGGTGCATCCTTGCTCATTTCTCCTTATGAGGTGGTATCAGTTTTGCTATGCATTAACTAAAATTTTGTTGTCTGAGTTTGGGGTAACTTGTATCCACTTTACTTAATTCTTCTGTTCACATGTTAGCTCTTTTGAGTTTTGGTTATTTCGATCTTTTTTTTAATTTGATGACCATGGTGTCCGGACCAACTTTCGTGCACCTAGACTAATTCCACGGGATACTTGCCACCTCCTACCAACAACAAGTACTAGGTAACTCTGTGCACCAAGGGAAGAATCACGATAAGTAGGGATTTTTATCATGAAGTTCTTTGAGATAATAAATTTCCTTCCAGAAAGGACCCCTGATAATATTGTACTATCATTTGCTTATGTTATAGCAAAGCTATGTTCTCTTCTTTGCTAGTTTTTTCTTGTGCTGGTATGAATTTCTGGAAAAAATCAAATTTCTTACCATAAATTGAACTTTTCTTGTGCTGTGATAAACACATCCCTGCTCCCCCGAACACTCTTAACCAGAAGCCAATAGTGCCTCTCCCACTTTGGTCCCTTAGTCATTGACCCTTCATCAAATGAATAAGAAGCTTCACGACATGTATCTTCATGATGATCTGCCATCTTTCTGCTGTACCCCTCATTATATTAGGACTTAACAACCGACAGGGCTTGTTGACTAAAGCTGATATAATTGTTTTTGTTTGATTTCTTAATCACGTATTTCGTTGGGTCTCTTGAAGTCCTGTACAAATTAGTGATGGTTATTTTTTGCTTTTTTCAACAGATACTACTCTACGGATCATTTGATTGATACCCTTTTTCTTTCCCCTGTCCATTACTTAAGATTTTGATACAGGCAGACTTATCGTTGTATCATTTTGACTAACTACAGCTATACTTGGGGAATGGGGAGCGTGGGACAACTTGGCCATTGTTCCCTTCAGTCAGGTGACAAGGAACTTTTACCTAGGCATGTAGTTTCCCTTGATGGCATATGTATTAAAGAAGTTGCCTGTGGTGGTGTTCACACCTGTGCTGTGACTGCGAAAGGGGCTCTTTATGCTTGGGGTGGAGGTCAGGCTGGGCAATTGGGAGTTGGGCCATTAAATGGATTCTTTTCGTGCAAGCTCAATGAATCTGAGATGATACTCCGAAATATACCAGTGTTGGTTGTTCCAGATGGTGTGCAACTTGTTGCTTGTGGGCATTCACACACACTTATTTCTGCTAAAGATGGACGAATACATGGATGGGGTTATAACTGCTACGGTCAAGCGGCTAATGAGAAGTCTACATATGCCTGGTATCCATCACCAGTTGATTGGTAAGAACTATTGCTTGACTAGACGTTGGAAATCTTTTAATACAAAGTCATTTCTTATTTAAGTAACCCTTTGTTCAGGTGTGTTGGGGCAGTCCGGAAATTGGCTGCTGGTGGTGGACATTCAGCAGTGCTGACTGATGCATGCTCGCTAAAGGAGTTGTGTGAATTTAGGCTTGCAGAAACAGTGAATCCATCCAATGCTTCAGTGGTTGAGGATGTCGCCTCAAGAACAGGAGCTGATGCTTTAGCACGACTTTGTGAAAGATTGAGGTAGAAATTCTATTGAAGCATTTATACTTGTGGTTACTGGTAAAATGATGCATGTGCTTCAGATGTTCAAAGCATGTCTTGTTATAAACTTTCATTGCTTCCCCCTCATTTTCTCCTTCATCGTGCGCTATAATATAGCCAGTAACTGAATTTATTTTGTTGGCATTTGCAGGGAGCATTACTACAATGATGATGAGTTTGGTCTGTGAAATGTGTTAAATATGTAATATATCAATTGGGATTGATTCTTGAATTCATCTAGTACAATAGCAGTGTCTTTGTTTCATCATGTATTCTCCTTTTTCTGCATCATCGAATTGTTGGTAGGTTTAATTTTAATTTGAAATGAATTGTATATGCTATAATACAAAACATGTACTTATAATTTAACCAAAAATTGTCTGAATAAACTCCGTTTTCATTTCCTTCCTGTACCCTAATTGCTATTTACTGTATAGTTTATCCACGCAAAGCAAAAAAAGAATTAAAATCAAATAAAATATAGTTTGGGACATCAATTAATTAATTACTTAATATTATTGCAACAAGAACGTGTAGTTTTATCATTTAAACTAGTTTTGTTATTTAAAAATATCAAAATAAGAGAGGTGTACGGTAATATCTAAAATCTCAACGAAAATAAGTGTTATAAAAGTAAATCAAAAAGAATTATTCCATAATCGTTTCATCCTTTATTTAAGTTACCGAATTGTCCCTTGGACAAAATTGCCATCTTTAATATTTTCTCTTTAATCAATATATCGTCATCTCAGTATAATGCGCTACTTAAATCTGTTTAATTTATAGGAATTAAGGAGGGATGGATAAAAAATGAAGCATGAAAGGTTTAATTAGCTTAGCTAATTATACATCACAAACAGGAAAGTTGATTAATATTGTTTGGAACAAAACATATACAATTAATTAATATTGTTTCACCCTTCGTTGCTGACATGGCGGAGCATCCATGGCGGTATCAAGGAGGAATTGCTATTATTATTATTATTATTCGAACCCGGATACTGATGAACCTGACCCGATCCATCTCTGTTCATTCCTCCAAAAGTCCCCCTGTGATCGACACACATTATGTATGAATAATTTTTACACATCAATGTTATTTAACATGTTATGCGATAACATATATATAACACAAAGTATTACTTATTGTGAGCAATTATATGTCGTAATAATTATCTTTTAGGTGATCTGATAGTGTAGAATTTACAGAGAGAGTACGTACCCAATTGTGAGGTTAGGAAGATGGTGAGAATGTGATGGAGGCACATGAAAAGTTGATGAGTTGGGTTGTACTGTCTTCTCGTTTTCTTTCAACTGTTTTCAGTTCACAATTATTTTTTTATGTATATGTATATAAATTTCTAACAAGTTTAAGATATATATACCTTCTTAGTTATCAAGTTGTTTTGTTCTTGGAGCGCTCTCTCCTGCTCATATATAATGCAAGTAACAAATCATCATAAATACAACAAGCTAAGATGAAGAAGAATATAAATATATCTATCGTTACCTTTTTCTGCAGCTCAGAAATGGACTCGTGCATCAGTTGGTTCTGCATATTATTTAAGTGATGATACATACTATCATCAAATAACCTTAGAGTAACAAATTTATGGTACATATATAAAATGTGAGATTAATTAGTAATCAGAAAAAATGATTAATTAATACGTACGGACCTTCCTGCTTCTAATTCGCTTTAACGAAGTATCAATCTGTTGCTCTATACTCTGGAGCTCACGCAAACTGAGAGGGTCCAGATCCTGACCCATGTAATGCCTACACATGATTTTCATGTGAACACATTTTATATTATATCAACAATTGGAGTTTGGCACCAAAACAGACACTACTTTGACATGTCGTCCAAAAATCAGGCTCTTACATCCAATCAACTCCATTTTAAAAAGGGTAGGTTTTAAGGTAGTGTCTGTTTTGGTGCGAGACTCTGAACAATCGTGTATAACCAATAAATTTCATCAAGTGAAGGGGGATGCGTATTACCTTATATTTCTTTGTAAAAGTTCAATCCTTGACATGAGCTTCGGATACTCCACACTCCAATTTTCCTACAACAAATGCATCAATGAGATCAAAAGGATAACCAAAGACAAGAAATGAGAGACAAACTAATTAGCAAGTCTTTGGAAAATATATTAGATTTGAAACTAATTAAAGGGGAAAATGTATTTGATTGATGTTATATATGTTCAAAACATGAACTTTGCTTGGACTAAAGTAGGTGAAAATTAAAAATTTCTAAGTTAAAACACTAGGAGTATTTCTCTTCAAAAAGTATCTTCCATTCAATTTATGTGAGAACATTAGATACAAAATTTATGAAAGAAATTAAGACTTTGAAACATATGATTAATTTAAAATATTTCATCGTATTTCTGTGGCAATAAAGACTTGCTAAATGGTTCTTTCCAAATGCAGAAAAAAAGGCCATATATTTTTTAGATTGACTTAAATTGAAATAGGTTCATATAAATTGAAACGTAGAGAGTATTTCAATACTTCACTATAAGACCTCATTTTATTTTTTTTACCAACAATGATAAAATTCAAAGGATAAATCAAGAGAAAGAAAGTATTAATTTGTATTTACCTTGGGATCAGAATCATTTGCATTCATCTGTCTCTCTGCATATGAGTATCTTTCATATCTTTCAAGAATACTTTCCATACTAAAAAGAAAAAGAAGCCAGTAAGAATATTGAACTTAACTGTATGACCTAATAGTATAAAATTTTATTTTCTTTTTCATTTACAGTTACTAACTATTCCATTGATATACAGTAATACTTAAATAGGCTTCTAGCTAGGTTATTTTAGAATGAGAAGTTTTTGCATTTTAATCAGGTTATTTTGAAAGAGATAGATCTGATTATTTTGAACTATAATTTAAGCTGATAAATATGCAAGGTGGGAGTGGCCTCCATGGTGGCTAAGATGAGGGAAGTAAGACTGAGATGATTGAGTCTGTGACGAGGAGATATGCAAATGCCCAAGTGAGGAGGTGTGAGAAATTGACAATGGTGGGTTTAAAGAGGAGTAGAGATAGACTAAAAAAATATTGGAGGAGGGGTGATTAATTAGACACACATGCACGAATCTACAACTTACTGAGGTGAGAATATGATCCTAGATAGGAAGATATCGAGGTCGTGGATAAGGGTTGAAGGTTAGTAAGTAGTTAAGCATTATCGCGCTTTCCTACGGTATAGATTTGGTGGTAGTTTGGTGCAGCGTGCATTTTTCTCCTTTCATACCAATAGTATTAACACTCTTCTCGTAGATTTTTGTCCTTCAATTTCTGTTACTACTGGTTGTTTTTTGTTCTTCTATTATCACATTATTTTCATGTTCTTTCCCTATTATTGGATATGTCTTCTTTACTTCTATATTTTCCTTTTCACACTACTTTGGTACAAGTTATTTGAGTCGAGGGTCTTTCGGAAACAATCAATACTCTACTAGGGTCAGCATACACTAGCTCTATTCTATCCAGAATCCACCGGTAGAATTACATTAGGTATGTTTTGGTTGTTAATTAAAGCTTGAAATCATGGTCAAATAAAGTTGCTTACAATTTACTATAACAGGTAAAGCTATACCTAGATGTAAGGGTGTTCACGGGTTGGTTTGGGTCGGTTATTGGTCAAAATCAAAATCAAACCAACTTAATCGGTTTTAAAATTATCAAAACCAAACCAAACCTAATATAATATATATTTATCGGTTTGGTTGTTATCAGTTTCGGTTATTCGGTTTTTAAATTATATGCATAAAATTAAAAGAAATAATTTATTCAAAACGTGAAAAAAGTGACTATAATCCATTCAAAACGAAAAATAGTTAGAATGACTGACATTACAAAACTTTCGATCATTGAATTTACTATGAATAAAGCTTCAAAATTCACTAGATTTGTCCTAGAAGGAAGAGACATTGACATTTTTAGTCTCACAAAGAATTGTCATAGACACTCATATACATGAAACCAATAAGATAGATGTTCTTACCTTGGACATTTTTACTTTCATAAGTAAATTATAAATAAATTTTGATGAATACATATATAAGATTTTTAAAATTGTTTATAAAATAGTATATTATGTATGTATAATTATAAAATTTATGTGTATTATTTATCGGTTTGGTTTGGTTATTTCTTCGTTTTTTTCGGAACAAAACCATAACCAAACCAAATACTATCGATTTTTTAAAAATCTAAAACCAAACCAAACCAAACCCTAAATAAAATGGGTTCATTTAATCGGTTTGGTTTGATTTTTCAATTTGAATCGGTTTTTATCCAAACCGTGAACACCCCTACCTAGATATGTATGCCCAAGCTTGTGCCTATATTTTTCTAGCTGAATGAGATTGTTTGACAATATTTTGCCACAAAATTGTGTTTGTTCTACAAAATTCATCATAATCATATAGATTTGTCAATGTGTAAGATATGCCTTTAATAAGTTAAAGCTATACTAGAGGTCTGAACAAATCTAGTTAGTTGGTCTTTTAAACTCATAATTTACATAACTCGTTATGTATTGATTGTTATTACAAACTTCAAGAAGATTATTAATCAATTTTAATATAACATGAAATCATAGACTATAAACAATTAACTGAAGGATTTGGATCAAAATTAATTCCTTCGGAAAACCAAACCATTTACTTTCTACTACATAAAAGATTTAACTTGTCAACGTTAGAGAACAATTGACCAGAAGATAATATATACGCTGACAGTGTAAATAATGTTTACGCTATCATATTAATGTGTAGTAGACATATGTTTTTTGTATGCATAGAAGTTACTAATATCATTGGAGTCCGCGTACGTCATTGAGAGTGCTCCTCGTACTATATATCACTGAATGAACTGACAAAGAGGCACAAGGCTCTAGGCTTAAAAATGAAATGCTATTTCTTCAGCTTTTTGCTTTTAATTTGTTGTTTTTTGTGCATTTGATCTAATTTTAATGTAATAATGTCAATATAAAAACCAAAATACTAACATGACTACCTGCAAAATATATATGGAAACACAAGGGAAGTAATATACTTATGAGGGTAACTTTAGGGATTTGAAGGGTAAAATATCATTTTTATTTCGTGTAGCAGATATAAATAAATTTCAATGCTTCAAAGATGAAGTTAGCGTTTGGTCATAGATTTTGGATAAAATTTATCTTCAACTATCTAGTTGGTTGAGTGACTTTTACTTCGGCTCACAAAACTTCAAAAATTTTCCAGGTTCAAACACGACTTAAGTTCCAAAAAACCCACCTTAAAAAAGAAAAACTCAAAATTTCAAGTTCTAAATTTAACTTCAAAATCTAAGGCGAAACGGGAGCTAAGAATTTAGAAATATGTGTACTGATCGAAACCATCAATAATCTCTTGATTTACTTTTTGGAAGAAATAGGAGATCTAGTTTCAATGTAATTAATTCACCAAGCTAAGAACAAATTAAATGATCTAAATCGTAGGTAATGAGAAAGAAAAAGTAATAAGTTTTAACTGAACATACAAACAATTACTCAAATTAGTGCATGAGGGCATCAATGAACTGATTAATAATTAGTTTATTAAATATACATAGCATATATCAATTAGCATCCTAGTTGTTCCGTCGTTAACCTAATAATGTAAAAAATGAAGGGTAAAACATGATTTTGTTTTTGTGCTACATATATAAATAAATTTTCAAGGCTTCAAAAGCGTTTAATCATAGATTTCGAATTAGTAGAGTACCTGGAGTCAGTGGAGGAATACTGGAAAAGTTTGCCTTTGGTAGAAAACACAATCAAGGCAACATCAGCATCACATAATACAGAGATCTCATTAGCTTTCTTCAACAATCCAGATCGTCTCTTTGAGAATGTTACTTGCCTACTTATCTTGTTCTCGATCCGCTTCAACTCTACCCTACCTCTTCCCATCCTCGCGTATTTGAATTAGTCGGACTTATTGGTTTGATATATATATATACTACTAAGAGGAGTAATTAAGGTTGTTCCCTACCATGTGAATGATGGAGATGTTTGTTTGGATTAATGAAAAAAAATTAGTGGGACTATATGAAAGAAGCATGAGAACAAAGGTGTAGGGGGTGGGGGTGGGGGTGGGGGGTGTCAATTTGTTGATTATTGATTGATTGAGTGAAAGGGCACAATAATAACCTGATACAAGAGTGGTTTAAGGGGTGTTGCGTTGTCTATTTGTGATTGGATTAAACGTACACACTGCTAGTATCTGGTGGTTAAGAGCCAGGAGACAAAATGCAGTAATTCAGGATGATTTTGATTAGATATTCTGAGTTTGAGATATAGATATGAAATATTTTATTTTGTTAAAAAAAGTTTTTTTTTTTTTACTTATATAATATAAATTTAAATTAATCGAACGGATTAGCCCGGTTGGGCAACACTTATTGAGTGACTAGTTATTTGTATAGTTGTGTTGACAGCGTTTTACGTCATTTTAGTATATACTTCTTATATGCTAAGGTCCTAGGACACTCATTACGTTCACACTATGTAGTACTCCCTACATTTCATATCTGACGTAATATTCTTTTTAAAAAACAATTAAAGGTATACTTCACTTAGTTAATTTAAATTCTAAATTTGATTATTTTTTACTTTATATAAATATTTCTTAAATTTTCCCTCAAGTTCATTTTGTGATACTAACATTTTTTTGTGATTTACTATAATATTATGTTTTCCTTCCTTATATTAGGGGTAATTTTAAATCTTTTGTTTGTCAAGGCTCCATTGTAGCACATGCTTGATTGGACATGGCTCCTCTTTATTTCTCTTCTCTTCATTTTCCTCAACATCCTACTTCGATTAGTAACACATGACATAAGAAATTAAATGATTAAGATTTAATTGTTCAAAATAAATAACTAATGGTGATATAGTTAATAAATGCATTATATATTTGATTTAAAAAATTATTGAAATTCCACAATCTTAACAACATATTGTCTTGTTCATAAATAAAGGAAAAACAATTCTCTTCCTAATACTTTTCTAAGCATAAAGTTTCTTTTATTTTCTTTTAAAGCAATCTTTTTATTGCATCTTAGAGGAATTAGGGAGAAAAGAGGTGAAATAAAATAGGAGAAATAATGCAATAAAAAGATTAATTTAAAAAAGAAAATAAAAGAAATATCATGATTAGAAATTTACTTTGGACAATTAAATTTTAGCCATTTAATGTAACTTAAAACATGTGTCACTAATCCAGTAAGAATTTGAAAAAAAATGAAAGAAAAAGAAATTAGAAAAAGAGTACGATCCTGCCTAATTGAATCGATAATCGTTAGTAAAAGAGTATATTTGAGATTAAAAAAAAATAGCGGAGCTTTGACTGACTATAATAAGTTGGGAAAATATAATATAATATAATACAAATCAAACACTTAAAGAGAAAATCCAAACATTTACCCTTTATAGTATACTATTACCAATAGGCAAATAATGTACGTAACCATTTTTTTAATTTGTTGGCTTGTAATCATGAGTCAAGCACAAAATATATAAAAGTGAACAATGGCACGCTGCACGCACCTTAAGGTTTAAGGTGGCCAAAAAACAAGACGATGGATATGCTTATAATTAACTTGGTGGTCCTTATTACGTACACAAATTAAAGATTTGTTCGCATTCAATATTTATATTCGTCCAATAAATACATGACACGTGTTTTATCACATGGTTGGTGACTTTTATTTTCCAGTAACCAAGATAAGTTCATTTTAATGAGCAGTAAAAATATGTACTATGTTTCTTGGAGTTTTAAGAATAAGTTGTTTCCTAGTAAGACACTTCACGCGTTACAAAAATAAATATAGAATCATAGGGGACCATGAAATGCAAGCAGGCACAATTTATTAGAATACTTATATAGTACAGTAACAATTGGTTTTCCAAATCCTTTCAAATTATATTACAGCTTTTAAGTAGGGGACCATGAAAAAAAAGAAAAACTAAAAAAGAGCTATTTAATTATGGTAAATTAATATTAAAAATTAGATTAAAAGGACAAAAGCATTAAGAGTGTTTAATTTTTTATCAGAAGAGACATTAGTCCGTTTATTATGTAATACATCAAAATCTCAAATCCCTACTTTATTAATCTGTTACTTTAATTGAAGACATTGTATCCGTTGTATTAAGATGAGAAGACAATCTTAGCCATTCTACTTTTTTCTTATTGGCAAATTAATTATTACTATTAAATTTTCTCTTTTTGAGAATGGCGAGGTATTACTATCGTATTTGAAGATTTTGACATTGTTGAGGACAGTTTGGTGATCTAGAGGTCATATAATATTTTATTTTGATTAAACCGCCTTGTAGACTCGTATTGGAATTAGACGGATTCAGAATTTAAATTGTATTGGTTCAATTTTTTAAGTTTTGAACTTATTGTATTTTAAAGTTATGATAAATTTAATTGAACACGTAGTTACATTGATACATCCGCTTATAGAATGGATATAAAGTCTAACCTCAAAAAATAGATAATGAAGTACTACATACCCTCACTAGTCACTACTATTAGGACCCATTTGGCTATAGATTTTCCAAGTAAAATTTGAGGAAAAATTTGGCAAATAGTATTTGTTCATACTATTTGGTAAATATTTTTGATAAATAATCCAAATTTCCAATTACTAAAAAAAACTAGTATTTAGGCCATATTTTATTATTTGAGAGCTGTAAAAAATTCAAATTCTACACCAAATTTTTATCTTTTTATAAAAACACCCTCTATAGTAGTTGTTTGTGCTGTATTACATAGTAATTTTTTACGTGAACACTAAAGCAGTGATGAAGTATTCAATGGATATGAAAGTGATGATATGTTTGTTGATGAAAATGACGAATAATATGCTCAAGGTAACAAAGTCATGTGATTCGTCTACTTCATGATATATGGGATGATGCTTGTTGCACTCACTCCGAACTACCACATTGCTCCAGTGTCATGGACACTACTTGTTATTTGCTGCAACGAAGATCCAAT
The DNA here is from genome assembly GCF_019186545.1 of Solanum stenotomum. Lineage (NCBI taxonomy): Eukaryota > Viridiplantae > Streptophyta > Magnoliopsida > Solanales > Solanaceae > Solanum > Solanum stenotomum. The sequence goes on from NC_064293.1 coordinate 47,003,444, forward strand.
TGACTTGTTGCGGAAGTAATGAATCTTGTTACGCTGATGTTTCTATCTTGCTATGTAATTCAAACATATGGTTAGTTTTGATAGTTTTTAAAACTTATGGGTATAAATCATATTTATTAAAAAAATGAAATGTATTTCCCAAGTATTATGATCCAACACATGGTAAAATTTCACCCAAATAATATTTGCCAAAAATATTTGAAAATCTATGTCCAAACACTAGCTTAGTACCATGATTTTGAGGATAAACTAGTTTTTAACTTGAGTATCTTTATTGATACAATTTTAATTGAATAAATACAATTAATTTTCGTGAGTAATTTACTATATGACCATATAGGTTATTCATTCAATTATGCAAAGAAGAATTTCCCTTCTAGGGACAAACCATAGCGTAAAATTCTTTTTTATTAGTTCTACATTAATTGCAATTTATCTCTCATCCTTCATTTTTGACACTTTACTTAATTTTGATTTTGTCATTAATTAAATCTTAGTCTTTACTTTATACTCCAAACAAGCAGCTTATCGTGAAGGGGACCGATGAAGGGAGAGAAGGGTATCATAATTATAAAAAGATTTTTTTAATGCAATGTGAGAATTGAGAAAAAAAATTAAAAGACAAATTAATTAGTCAAGCAAAGTACAATACTTATTTGATTATCGGATAATTTCAAATCATGATTTAAAGTGTGTAAATTTCATAAATTAACAATGATTTGAAATTAGATTTTCAAATTTTATGGTCAAACGCCTACTAACCTTCCTTTATACAAAATTGATTTTAGAAAATGAAAACCTTAATTATGTGCATATGTATTATTAGCATTTCCCCTATATTATGTTTTTGGCTAAATGAGGCAAAACATGTCTATCTCACAGCCCTTCTAATTATGGCAACCACTCGCTTTTATTATGGCCTCTACCAACCTCTTTTTTGAAAAAAAACAGGTAAAAAAAAAATGAAGAGTACATAATATCCATAATGGTAAAAATTACTTCCTCCATGTAAATTTTTCTATTTCCCATTCAATTTTTTCCCCAAAAATGGCTTCTTGTTTTTAAAAAATTAAAGACAGTGTTTGTTTTTCCCTTTTCGTGTCTTTTCTTATTAACTGTACCAAAATAAAATGAATATATAGATACCATGTTTGGAAAATCCTTTTGCATTCTCTCAAAGTACTTTTCACATTCATTATAAATATACGTATATATATATATATATTTCTCTATTCATTTTACTTGTGCATTATATTATTTTGAGATGTCTAGCAATATTTGTTTAGTTTATAAAATCAATGAATAATTTATCATTTTGTGTCTATTTTACCGTTGATATTAAATACTACTCCTTCCATTTCAAAATTCAATATGTGACTCTTAAAATGAATAAATTTTTTTTTTGTTAAAACCAAAATTTTAGAGGTAAAACCTTAACAAAAATTTACAGAGTCAATTTTTGGAGGTAAAAACCTTAACAAAAATGACTAAAAAATTATCTATTGAATTATTTTAATTTAGTCTTCATCCATAGTATTGTCGTGAACTATTTCAATCGGATCTTCAAAATTCAAATTCATAAAATCTACTGATTCACTTTTAAATTTGGTACATATGACAAGTAGAGTTTACACCAATTCACCAAAGATTGGAGTGTTAATTTATAAATATAGTGAAGAGTTCTTTTTATGAAAATCTCAACCACATTAATATAAGAATTTTTCAAGAAATTAATTTAAAGTAATTTAAGTCTCTTGAACTCATCATATAGAAAATCCAAATGAAGGGTAAAAATGAAAGAATATTCTGAGAGTAAATTTTAGGAATAGCAAACATAAAAATCGTATTAGCACTCTATAGCTTCAGTTTGTTATTTACCCTCCATAGCCAAAATGTGTTTGCTATGGAGCATCTGATTTGTATAAATCACGACGATTTGTATGAAAATTGTGTTTATATATGTATATGTTCTCTGTGTTAGGCTAGAGTGGCGAGCGAAATTGGGAGAGAGAGGAAAGAGGCGAGCGAGAGAGGACAGAGAGTGAAGAGAGGTGAATTGTATATGTATATCAATTAGATAATTGTATATATGTAACTACTATGTATATGTATCAATGATTGTGTTTGTATATCTGCATAAAATTTGAATTCATATACAATTGAATTGAGTTAAAACATTTGTATTTATATATCAAATCTCTCTCTCTCTCTCTCACTTTATACAAACACAAATTATACATTGTATTTTGTATAATTTGTGTTTGTATAAAGCGACGGAGAGAGAGGCAAAAGAGGACTGGGTAAAGGAAGATTTGTATTTTTATAATTATAAGTGGATATGATAGAGAAATATGTATTTTTTGTATATACAATCTCTCTCGCTTTATAGAAACACAAATTATACATTTGTGTTTGTATAAAGTGAGAGAGGCGAGCGAGAGAGGGCTGAAAAAAAGGAGTGTCGAGCGAGATTCCAAAGAGGGGAGAGAGGCGAATGGCAAGAAGTTTGTTGCAAATTAAAATTAAATGAAACTATAGCTATAACATTTATTTTGAATTAATAGTTTTCTATAATGCACAATTCAACTATTTTGAAATGAAGGGAGTAATATTCATTTTTCAATGTTTAGATGACTTATATTTAATAGGGGTGATTTGATAAAACTACCCTTATCATTTACCGCTTTTTAATCCTATATCAAATCAATAGTAGACAACTATTGTTGGACAAGAGATTACTACGTCATTATAATTTTTTTTGGAGGATGAATCTGGACACATTCATAATAGCAAATATCATAGGAATAAATCTACCTTTTGAGATATCATCATTTTTCCAACACTTGATTAAAATAAGTTTAAAGAAAAGATGAATGAATAATCCATATGAAATGCTCTTTATTTTTCATTTTAATTAATCATGGTATTCTTGCTATATAAAAGGGTGACAAGGATCGAGGTTTGCCAAATGGAAGACCATAATATTTGTTGAATTAAATAAATTAAAAAGAATTATTATTTTTTAAAATATAAATATCCTAATCATATGAAGCTACACCTATATGATGCTCTAGCAGCACGCCACAATAACTACTTTTGTTATCAACATAAAATAAAAATAATTTTTTCGTTAAAAAAAACATATATTTCTAACAACTATCTTCTGATTCTCTAATTAAAAAAATTGTGAGTGGCCATGGCGGCTGAAATTAAAAAATTAAAAAGAAAAAATGAAGCCCAGATCCCTTGCCAGGGCAATCAGAATTAAATTAATTGGAAACAGAATATTATTGTGTACTACAAAAGGAGAAAAATAACTTCACTTTGCTTAATTTATAGTATCCCCATATATAAATAAAGAGGTAGAAATTATACCACGCAGCTTCTTGCAGCACCAATATTTAAAATATATTCAATTTTTAAAATTTAATTAATTTTTTTGTTATTTTTGACAAACTTCAAATTATTGCAATTACTTACTTTTTCTGGTACCACGTGGCTTAATTTCAGATCACTCTTTAAGGAATAGAATACAATAATATAGCGCACATCAAAGAAGAAAATATTCTTTTATAATATATGTGCATACATTCTTTCTTAAGAGATGGAGCAATCGTCACTCGACAACTCAAAACTGACAAGGATTGACTAGGGTTCAATTGGATGTGATTAGGGGAGAATTTTTTGTTTTTCTTTTCTGTATCAATAACACGATTAAAGTGCAAACGTTATATATATTTGTAATGCATTATAGGTCTCATCGTTTTTTATTCATCTACTCTTTTCCAGAATACAATTAGGAATAAAAGTTTTTTCGGTTGCAAATCAATGAAATTTTTTGTTAAAAAAACATTTATTTTTTCTCATTCATTTTTCATCAAATCAATTTAATGGGAAAACGCATTGTGAAAAACAAATTATCACTGAAATATTGAGAAATTTTTTTAATTTTTCCATATGAAAACATAATATATTTTTTCTTTCTCACTGATTCAATCAAATAATTTATGAAAGTTTGAAAATAACCACGGAATATTTTCCGTGGGACTTGCCCCGTAAAGGGTGTATCCTTTGCAGATGGAGCACCTTTGTTCGCAAGTGATGACGATAAAAGCCCAAAAGAACAATTTAATAAATAATAAATAAAGCAAGTAAGAATACTAGGGTGGGGGGGGGGGGGGGTATTTAGTTAAATTTATTATTTTCTTTACGGAAGGTTGCGTTACTGCATAGATACCTAAAGCTACTCTACTCTATGAAATTACAAGTAATATTATGATATAGAACAATTCCTTATTTATATTTTTATTTAATTTTTGAATAGAAACCACACATTAGATTCTTCAATGAAATTGAGTGGGTTTTATAGTTAAAAAAAAAAGTTTGGATGGCTACTGCTAACTAACATATATTCACAAAGGAATAATAAAAACAATATAGTAATTAGTAACCCAAAACTTTTTGCTCCAAATAACAATGTAATTAATCCGAATTGAGATTTTTTATTTTCTAAAAAGTACTTTATGTTTTCCTCTGACAAAATTTCTCCTAGTAAATATAATAATGGAGAAAGTAAAATATTCTCCACAGATCGTAAATAGTACATTTTCTCTTTCTTTTTGTCATTGTTAATGTTTCAAGCAGCTAGGGTGATTTACAAGAATGAACCTCGAAGGTGAGTTGTTTTGAATTTTTCAGATTGCTCCATAGGAAAACTCCAAATTTAACAAATTTTGTTCCACGGGAAACTTTTTAGATTTTTTACTATAAAGTTTGTCCCAAGCGGAGATCAAAAGCTCAAGAATACTAAATTATACAATTATTAGGTGTAATTTCTTGAAAATGATCCATCTAACTAAAAGCCTTTCTGGAAATTCCATTGGGCTCCTTAAAAGTCATGTGGTGTCTTGGGCCATATTGTTGTTCACTTCATCTAACTAGTTTGGGCTTTTGATAACGGAAAATATTTCTCATTTATAGCAATAACATTTTTTTCTTCATGTGATCACTTTTAATACATTTATAATATAGTTTAATATATTTTACAGAGAACAATTTATAAAACACATAAATACAAATTTTATTGATAAATAATACATTTATCATACATTTTAATACAATGTGTCAATTTTCTTAACAATCAAGCATAATAATATGTTTTAAAACAGTTATAATACATATATATATTGCTTACATAATTCACTTTTAATACATATTGCATATTTATCATAATATTGTTATGTATTGCTATAAATTATAATAACTAATAAATAATAAATATCGTTAAAATCAGTAATTATCTATTAAAAGATACCATCCACGTAATTTTTCCTATACTTTTTTATATAGTTACAATGTTATACAAATAAAAGTTTTAATCTATGCTCACAAGTCACAGGTAATGTTACAAAGGACAGGCGTTTAATTTTCGAAGTTATCATACATTATTAGTTTAAAAAGATAGTTTTTTTGAAAAATAAGTGGGTTTTCCCAACTTTTTATCCTAAAAAATTTAAAGTGGGTTTTCCCAACTTTTTATTCTTTTTCTGTTCGATATAGTAAATTATAAGAAGGAAAAAATATTATTGTAAAAACAATTAAATACGTACATATTATCTAGATAAATACGGGGAATATGTGGGAATTGGGGTTGTCGGGTGGGACTGGGAGTTATAAGGATTGGGTGAAGATGAAGTGTTTTGAAGAGCGGGAGGATACGATCAATATGAAAAGGCTGATTGTGAAACTAATTTTTCCTACTTTAACTAAAGAAGGAACTGTTTTCCTTAGACTAAAAATTTTGATGGGCCGAACAGAAAAAATTTGGACATCTTCTCTATACCTGAATACACACAAAAGAAACAGAATTGACAGAAAAGATACAAATAATGATATGAATAAAATAAAACATTACCACGCAAACAGGTTTGTTTTTATGCAAAGAAAATGGTTCACCTTAATTAGTATTATAACAAAAAGGTACTGAAGTTTTCCTTTATTGTAGAAATATAGTACTACTTCATAAGCTTTTATGCAAAGCTAAAGATAAGTGAGCGTAGGACTTATTTTTGATTCACAGCATCCAACCAGGTATCATACCATTCACGTTTTGGGCATTTGTTACTGCTGTTATTTGGCTTGAAGTTGTTATTGGATCGTACCTGTATTAAATCAAAATAAAGACATTTTAGTTTTAGCCAAGCACTTTCATCGATATCTCTAGACTATAAGCCATATATGTTTCTTTTTCCGAATCACCTATAGTTGAAGGTGCTTTAATTTGTACTAGAGCAACTACTCTCACTTGTCAATTAATTGACGGTTGCAAAATAGATATAATAATAAATTAAAAGTAAGATATATAATGAAAATGGTAGAATTTACCCAATTTGCAAGGAAGAGTTGCACTCTAGAGGTTGGAAGAAACCCTGAGATTGAGGATGTTGCTGCTGACCATAATTGAGACTTTGCTCTCCACCACCCCATGTTTGTTGCAGGTTGTTTTCAGCATATATCTCTTCCATCTGCTAACAAATTAATTATATGCAATTCAATGACATTACAGCACAGGTTGGTACATCAATAAGAAATGATCTTCGGCTTAATAATTATTGAACCTTAAAAACTAGCTCACGAGGGAAGAATTTCCCAACGCTACATAAAGAGACTACCCATCCCTTAAAAGAAATACTTCAATTTACCAACTTAGCTAGGTGAATATAAATTGATGAAAAATAAACCTAAAGCAATATTTCTAACAAAAATCAATCACAATACAACTAGTAATATATACATATTGATCAGCTAGAGATCGAATGAGTAACAATCACATGTATGGGCAACCTACCTTTCTTTCAAGAACCTTGTTAGCCTCATTCCACAATTTCTCCTGTTATGATTAAATATATAGTAAGTTATCTCAATTACTAACTATTGAACACATGCATGCATCATGTTGATCTAAGTACATTTTAGAATCAAATGAGAATTACCTTAGTTTGAAGATCAGAGAGCTGGTCAAGCATCATTTGTGTCTATAGATGAGCCAGTAGATACAATTAGTATACTTGAATTAAAGGATCCAAAAATTTGTTATAACTTAATATGAATAAGCTTACCCTGGTGGACCTAATGTGTTTGAGGGAAGTATCTAGTTGGACTTCAAGATGCTCAAGATCATCTATAGTCAGAGGCCCCAACTCATCTCCAAGAAGGTGTCTGTAAAAGTAGAATAAGTTATCAAGAATACAACTTGTGTACATTCTTGTATGTCAAATAATTTAGGTAGCATGATTATGGTTAACGTAGGGGTATCAAATAGCCAATCCGATTTAAAAGGCCTGAATAAATTATTGATCCGCCCAAATTTACTTAGGCTAATATGGGCTGAGCAAAAAAATGGATAAGATCATGACCCGACTCAATTTGAACAATACTTACATACCCCAGTAATTCATAGACCAAATTAATAAAGGCAAACAAATTTCTCAACAAAAAGAAAAGCCAGAAATTACAATATTTGTGACTAGAACTTCCAAAGATGTCACTTATATAAACTTATTTAGTTTGTTATACATATTTATATATTTTGAAGTTAATGATAGCATTATCGACACCGTTAATTGGTGATACTCTAAACCTCCACATAGTTACATAACAAAAGATATAAATATATCGAAAGTGTTGAATTACTACAATGTTACTAGACTGTTGTGTAGATAAATGTATTTTTTTTATAGTCAAATTAAACTAAAAAATGAATGTCTACTTTTTTTTAGTCCACGAGACTAAAGATTTTTTAAAAAAAAAAATAGAGAGAGAATAAAGAAACTAAAGTATCATATAAACTGATGACATTTCATGATGATTACTTAACAGCAGCCAACGCCTATTCCATCAAGCAAAGGAGAAAATCAAGTCGAAAATTGGGCATAAAATTGCGGTAGGATTGATTTAGCCCATTCTTGAACCATGTTGAGCCTAACTCATTAAATTTTGTACGAAGTGAACGGGTCACTAATATTTAGGTCACATTTGACACCTATGGATTAACTTATAACTAGCTAGTTAATTACCTTTGATATCGCTGCAGTGACTCATATTTGGCTTTGAGTTTCAAGTATTCCCTATAGCTGCTTTGCTGCAATGGCTCACGAGATAGATCAACAACTTGAAAAAGGTTAATATATATAGCTTAAATTTTGCTTCCTTTATTTGCTTAAAAAACAATTAATAAGAAAAATTATGATCGACCAGCATTCGATCATTTCAGAAATTAAAGCAACTAATTACATATAGTAAGTTATATTATGGTAAAATCATACATATTTCCATCCTTTGAAAAGGTGACGTCAACGTTTAGTAGCATTTGTTACCTCATTATCTTTGATTGATCGATTGACTTCCAATGTTCCATAGCTGCACTTTTGGTACCTATCAAGTGTTTTGAGCATACTGTTGCACAAGACAAATAAAAGGAAAAAGTTATTAATCCTTAAATGAGTGGGTTGGATCAAATATTTGCGAATAAAAATTCTGTATAAATATCCAATCCATCTTTATTTAACACAGATAGAAAATGTTCTAGATTGCTACTCGTTTTCTTTAAAAACCATTTTGCCTGTCTTGTATGGCCATGCAAAAGCTATAAACGGGATGAAAACATTAAACAGGTTCGAAGAATGCACTCAAGAGATAATTAAGGATAAAATCTAGTGATTTAAGATAAAATATACTTCCTTCTAGATCTATCCCACTTTTTCCATCGCCTCTTTATGAAATTATTTGGATCAGCATTTATATGCATGTGTACAAACAGTGTAAATAATTTTTACTTATTGTAAACCAATTAAGCATTTTTAATCGTCTTTTAAAACTAAGATTACAAAGCTGACTTGAGGGAGCCCTAATGATCCTTCTTGTAAAACAGTTTCAAAAACTATTTTCAATGCACAGAGATATGAAGTAAATGTTACTTACTAATGTACCCAACTTCTTCATTAGGTCCATTTACTTGTTGTATTAGGTAATTATTTTTATTTTTATTAAGATTACGCATCTATTCAAGAATGAAAATATCTTTTGAATGACCTGATAATTCTTTATACTAACGATCGATGTAAATAACTTTAATTCTTTAACCGTATATATTAAATTGAAGGCCACTCAATTCTTCATGATTTTTTGACTACTACACTAATCCAAGTACTCTAGACAATTTTCCCACCGTGTTAAATTTACAGTCTTTCTGTTAAAGAAGTCACAATACAAATGATAACTTTGCTTCACATATGAAGAAATAAAAACATGCATGTCATCAGATTACCCAAAAGATATTTCCTAAGCTTCCTTAAAATTTGAACTGATACATATTAGTATAACTTAAACTCTATATTTAGTTATAAATTTTAAAGTGAGGAACTTTATGAAGCACACAGTAATACCCGGTGGACTGATTTATCATAAATGTTTATGATCACAGAGGTAAAAAAAGGATATTATGAGTCCTTTATCAGATCAGTCTTATTTGTCATCATCAAAAAAGGTGTAAAATTGAGGACTGGGAGACGTTGTTTTATCTGGTTACTCAGATCTGCACGTATTTATGATTTATCCTTTTCTTTCTAAGATAAGAAGTGATTGTCTAATGATCGATCTAAATAATATTAAGTAGATTTTCTAACTTTATCTTAACTTAAAAACTCAGGATCTGACACGAGACGTTGCGATGCTCAAATGATAAACAACCTCCATCTCCAACTCTAAAATTGTGAATTTGAGTCACTAAGAAAGAAAAAAAAGAGCGTGATCTCCTAGAAAAAGGCACTAAAACACAAGATCTACGTGTTTTATTTATTTATGAACAACGATGATTTTTCGTTTTGTATTTTAACAGATCTTTGATAATATATTGATTAGGAAGTGTTAGATGAGGTAAAAACCTAATTTCAGATCTTAGAAAGAGATTAAAAAATTACTTGTTTGTGCTGCAGAATTCATAGAGTTTTCCACGATTAGAGAAAACGAGTAGAGCAACTTCAGCATCACAAAGCACAGATAGTTCATAAGCTTTTTTGAGCAATCCATTTCTCCTCTTTGCAAAAGTGACTTGTCTATTTATCTTGTTCTCTATCCTCTTCAGCTCAACTCTTCCTCTACCCATCCCTCCTTCCCCCTGATGATCTTTTTCTACTTTAATTTCTTCTCTTGGCTAACTCTTAGATCCTCTTTTCTCTCCTACTGAAACAACCAAAATTGTGAAAGAAATGCAAACCCTAGCTAGACACACACACAAAGAAAGAAAGAAAGAAAAAAAGGATTCTTATCAACTTTTTTTTTTGTTGATGTTGAATTTCAATGTGTAGAGAGAGAGAGAAAAAGTGAACATGGGTTGTTTTTATCTATGGCATTTCTTGTTATCTTCTTTAGGGATTCTTTGTTTTAACTTTAGGATTTACTTAGGTACTCCAAATTTAGATACCTTAGAGCTTTAGGGTTGGTTCTTATTTCCACTCCCTTTTCAAGTTTCATGAATTTAGCCAATGCATTAAAGGGATGTCTTACGCTTCAGCTGATGAGCGTGTATCACACGCTCAACAACTGTTCGTTGTTTGGGTTACACGCGCCTGGTTAAGTGTTGGAGCTTTTGGTTCTCAGTTGTGCGGTCCATCAGTGAAAGAACAAAGGCGTGTACTAAATAGGCTGGACACGCGTCAATGGACTAGTGGATGTTACGTACGTATCATGCGTATGCAAATTCTCACTGTAAATTTGTAGAAATGGAAAACTTACTAACAGAAATTTATTTAGCTTAACTGTTTGTCAATCTTAAATTGGACATAATTTAATTTTTATTTTTAACCGAGGATTTTGAATCTAACTCAACTCATAAACTTATTTTTAAAAAAGTTTCACGAGGGATTTTGAATCTAACTTCATTCGGAAAGCTAATTTATGATGAAAGGATTAATGTCCAATATCATATAAGAAAATCACTCATTTCTTTTTAATCCGATTTAAGACTTTCAATATTATAATGTCCTTGGCTCTTTGCTTATTAGGGAGAAGAGGAAAACTAATTCAGGAACGGAGATAAGTATCTCTTATCTTGTTATTTTGGTTTTGTTTTATTTTTCTATCATAATCTCTCTTAATAAAGATAGAAATAATGTACATCATTTTTCAGACTTCACTTGTGAAATTACATTGAATAAGTTGTTATTTGAATCATGGATGAATGGCCTAAGATTAACACGAATAACCGTAAAGTGTATGGAGTGGTACCATATCGAATTCAATGTCTTCTTCACCGATTCAATTATCTGCTTGTCTTATTGGACCTTAATCTTGATTGTTTTGCAATTTTGTTTTATTTCTTGTCTTATGGATCTATAGATAGGGATGGCAATGGGGCTGTACAGGGCCGGGTGGCGGCGGGTTTTGTTGGATATGTAGCAACAGTTAATGGGAAATGGAGGGAAGATGAAAATAGAGGAACTTGGAAAGTTGGGAGCTTGAAGAGTTGGGAACTTGAAAAGTCCTCTTATGCTTTAGTGAAAAGGTATTTCTCCCTCATTGGTGGTGGAAAGAAAAATAGAAGAGTTTAAATATAGAAACACTCCTATTAATTGTTAAAAGGGTTGGAAAGAGGGGCCCCTGTGCCGTCGTCGTCGCTCGCTCGTCTTTGGAAAATGATCGAGAGATTATTTTTTGGACAAAGTTTGTTTTAATTATTTGGTTAATTAATTAAATTAAATTAAATGGCCAAAACACCAAAACGCTTCAGTTAATTAGTTAATTAACCGAAACGTTTCGATTATTCAGTTAATTGACCGACCCGACTCGGATCCACGCGCGACCCATTTTATTTAAATTTCCCGCTGTTGAAAGTGACTGTTCTGAAAGGTTGCAACTTTTAGGAACAGTCATGACCGTTTGAAAGGTTGCAAACTTTCATGAATGGTCGTGTGGATTCTAAAAGGGTTGCAACCTTTCAGAACCAGTTCCTCTTGCCTATAAATACATTGATTCTTTAGATTTTTTCCTTACGAATTTTTCTGATTTTTTTATCTTCTCCTACACAAAGTTTCTTCGTGTACTTTATTGTTGTTGAGTGATTCGCTGACACCAAAATTTTGGGTATCAATACACTGGTGATTGAGATCATTCTATCCTTGGAGGACATATTCCAAATCAAACGTCGGATACTAGATGGAATTCCTTAAGGGGACACTGTGCATTCAGTAGGCTTGATCTTTTCCGTTCTGTCTTTTTCCAGATTCTGGTATGTTTTACAAATTTTAGTTGTTCTGAATTAATTTATGTTCTTATGTTCTTGCTGGTTCATTAAAACATTGGTTGCTTTGTGTTTCTGCAAAGTTTATTGAAATCAGTAATTCTTTTTTAAACACAGATTCGCAACAGGTTTAGCTTAATTCGTAAAAATTTTAATTTGTTCCGCTCCGTTTCGTATAATATCTTTTTTCATTTTCAACCCGCCCCGCATAAATTTATCCGCATGAACCCGTCCCACATAATTTTTTAAATATTTTCTTTTTCTAGTTAAGTTTGATAGTAAGAATAAAATTCATAAAAATAAATTTATTTTTTATTTAGTTTTATTAATTTAATAGAGAATGACTTAAAAAATTATTTTTTAGAGATCAATTTGGAAACATGTAAAAAATGGTATTATTTTTTATTGAATCATTTTCATTTACTATTTTGAATACTTTCGTATCTTTAAACAAATTATATTACTAAATAATGATCTATTACTCTTAAAACATGTAAAAAGTTAAAATTAAATTTGAACTCATATAAAATCACATATACCTGCAACTAGCCCCGTCCCTCATTAGTTTTGAAAAAAACTCATTTCAATCAGTCCCACATCCCTCCCGCCCCACACAGTCTTAAACTCATCCCGTCCCGCATAGCCTTAAACCCACCCACCCGCATCCGCCCCGGATTGCTATCCCTACCCATAGACTTAGTGCTTAATATATCAACAAATAGATATTTGGTCAATGAATTTTGATGTCTAAATTTCAAGAGATTTTTCTATTCAAATATTAAAGGGTTACGTTGAATTATTTTTTTCCCCAAATTGAACATGTTCGACATTCTGCAATTTGAATACATTAGGCAAGTAATTAATAATTCACACTTCTATGAAATTTTGTGACTCCAAAAGAAGATTAAGGCTAATAATATCTCCAATACTTAACAAAAATGTATAAACATTCCTTAATACCTAATTATATATATGCATAACATGATTGGTATACTTTATTACTGGAAATTAGATAAGGAAAAAAATTAAAGAGACTTAATATCATATATAGGGGTGTATATTTTTTTGGACATACGTGTCGTATCTTAATCTATATTACTCCTAGTAGATCATTTGAATTTTGGGAAATCGCCCAAGCCAAAAAGGTCTAAATATGCTATTGGATTATGTGTGCTATTTGTCAATAGTTGAGGAAAAATATGTTTTTCTGTTATAAAATTGATCCAAATATATCCTTGTTCACTAAGGAAGGAAGCTTTCCAACACATCATCTTTTTCAATTAGAGAAAACACTTAAATTTGACATTAAGCAAGCTTTGTGGAATAATCTAAAATATTTGCTCCTCAACATAGAGAAATTATGCATTTCTTTTCCCAACTACCATCTAGCATTGCTCTAAATGAATAACCACTATAACAAATGATTTTTTCTGCTCTAAGAAAATGCCACTTGAAAACCACCGTTACTATAACACCCCTTCACTTCAACGACACATAAATATTCTACACAAAATTCGCACACCTTCATCTTTACTTTAAAAAATAATAATCATGTCACCATTCAACCTCTATTGTATGACCGACAATCTTCATCGGTATAATTCAATTTTTATTTTTTTTTGGAATCTCAGGATAACCCGTAGTCGCTACACCACTGTGTAATAGCCTGCAAACCACACAGAGAATGTAAACCGCACTAGGCAAGCCCTATGCGACAGGCTCGACTCAGGAGGCATTGAGGGGGGATCGATCCCAGGTCATCCGTGTGGATAATCACCCTCCAAACCAACTGTACCATCCCGAAGGACATATAATTCAATCTTGATCTTCATAATATTACTGCAAAAAAAATAGTAGCTAAACACTATATATTTATTTATTTATTTTAAAAAAAGTATTAGGAGTTGATGTGGAGCTTTGGCATCACTACTGTTGGCTCGAGAAGGATTAGTGGTAAAATTGTGTTGATTGAGTTTTCCCCTATGAAAGAAGAGAGAGAATATATATATAGTACGTATATAGGTGGTATAAGATTCTAGTAATTGATGGCTAACAAACACAAAGCTTTGGCATCACATGCTGTAAAACTGGCTATATCTATATTTATTTTATTTTTTTTTAAAAAAAGTGCATATGTTTAATATGCAAATATATTTGGAATGACAGGTTTGGTGAAAAAACAACCTGTCAATAACTCTATTATGTGGAAAGCGACCAAAACCATACCAATATAATAAAATAATAATAATACATAAGACATATGGTTTGCATCTTTACTTGTCCCAACAGCAAATTAAATACATCACCCCAGGCAATGATATATGCATGAAGATCTAATTATTAGGGGGAAAAAAAAAACTGGTATTTTATATATTACAATTTTGTGAGCTTATATATCCACAGTAGAGTTACAAAATTCACAAGGAATGACGTAATCTTGAGTTTCACATATGAAAGTTGAAATTTCAAATTTCAAAAAATATAGTGATTGATTCCTTTGAAGATAAGATCAAAAAATATCAGTAAACACTACTTTATGAAATCGATTCTTGCTATTAAACCACTCGCAGTGATAAGTCTTTTGGGCATATATCTTGAACAGCTTTCCTAAATTTATGAAAGGCACATAAAACTGATTTAAAATTTCCAATCTGATTTTGGAACATATATATTCCAGAAATCAAGCTTGATTTGACTCTTGTTTTCCTTAAATAACCATATATAATTATCACACTCACGTGACATTGTGGGAACTGCAATTTAGGACCACATAAAAATCAATAATTCAATACACAATTGAGCATACAATTTATGTCACAATTCATTAAACAATTGAGGACAAATATATAAACATAAGGATTAAATACAGATCTAGATGCGTCAAGTTATTTTTAAACAGGAGACGTCGGTTGAGATATTTTAAAGATTTGAGTTTGTCACTTAGACTACTTAATTGACATATAAATAATTACTAATTAATCAGCATAAACATAAAGTTAGTTCAATGAACCTATATATATAGACTATATCATAAATTAATCCACGTATGTCATTATGAGAGTCAAAGTCAATACACACGCTGCAAAATGGTAAGGATTATTGGTGCACGATGTAGTCAAAGTCAAAGTCATACAAAAATCTAAGACCCACCTTACATTTTAGGCCCTGCTTTATTGGTTGGCACTAAATACAGATGAATACAACCATTTTAATAAGGTAAAAAGGTTTGTATGTTCCTTAATTTTGCAATTTAGAATAGAAGTTGAAAAGGTGCCTTATATTATTTTTTGTACATATAAATCATTAAATTAAATATATTCTTTTCATTAACGAAAGTGAAAAGATTAATTTTAAATTTATTTGTTGATTGTTGATTTTTTAGTAAAATAAAATTCACATAGGAGTATATTTTATACCTCTTACATGTGATTTTTCTTTACTTTTTTTAATTTAACAGCTAATTTGGATTTTTAGTATCTCACTAAGCAATCTATTTATTTATCATTATCTAAGAAAATTCCAAATTGTAATTTATTTGTGTGCCTATGGAGAAAATCAGGGCATCTATTTACACTATTATGAATGAAAAAAAATAAAATTTTAATAAATTATAATTAATCGTTGAGTTAAAAAGACATAAAAAATTTTAGGTGTAGAAATGATCAAATATACCTTTAAATTTTGGGATAATTTCAGAGATCTTCCTCGAGGTTTTGCTCTATAACACTCACCTCTCCCGTGGTTTACGATATTACGCCTATGTCCTTTATTTTGATTTTTTTAATCATTCTTTAACTCTATTTAAAATAAATATAAATTAATTATAATTTGACAAATTTATTCCTCTTTATAATAATATATTCATATTAATCCATATTATTAAAATCTGAATTATTTAATAAAATTTTTTAAAAATAAATCAATATGAAGAAATGTATATCTTTGTTTGGTAAAAAATAAAACATGTATATATAAAATATATATTATAGGATTAATTTATTTGTGTTGATTTATTTTTAAAGTATTTAATAAATAAGTCATGTTTTTAATGATATGCAATAATATAAAAAGGGACAAAATTGGCAAGTCATAATAGATTTATATTTATTTTAATTAGTAGTTTTAAAAAATGATTTAAACAATCAAAATAAGAGAGATAAGCGTATATTGTAAACTACGAGGAAAGTGAGTGTTATAAAGCGAGAAAACTAATGGAATGTCTCTGAAATTATCACTTTAACTCTGTTAAGAGGGTCATCCGATATTCTCATGCATATATTTTATTTAAATTTAAAATTAAAATCAACTTTTCACTTACATCAACCAAAAAGGATATATATGGGTCATATTTATACGGTAGGACCCGTAAAAGTATATATGAACCATTTTTAAAAAAAATATGTCATTTAACTTGACTTCAAATCACATTTACTTCATTCAATTTTGGGTGTACACAAGTAGACACTTAAACTTGTAGAAAGTTGAACAAATAGACACACATGTTCTACATGTCATTTTTTGTCTTACGTGGTGTCCTAATTCATGTGTCTACTTGTTCAACTTTTATACAAATTCAAGTGTCTACTTGTGCATACCCAAAATTTGAGGGCATAAATATGAAATGAAGTCAAGTTAAAAAGCACATTTATGTATTATGCCTAAATTAAACTACTGGAAACTTTTGCGTCCTTCCATTACTACGTGAAGAGTCCCACATCAATCGGAATAAGTGGTCTCTTTAATATAATTCTTTAAGCTAAATTTTGAGATTGAAATTAGTGATTCATTTCTTTATATATCATGATGATGTGTATGTGTATCTAACTAACTGATGTTAATTTATTCCAGTTCAAAGATCACACTCAGATTACATTCTCGAGAGCTATAAAAGAGGTTGATTTTGGATATTCATCAAATTAACTAATTAATCATGTTAATTAACTACAAATCATCTTACAGAACAAACCATAATTAATCACTTGTACTGCAACCAAATCTTTTTTTTTTTTCCTTCTTCAAAATTAAAGACATACGTAGAACATACAGAGTCTGACTTATTAGTTCCATGATGAGCGCCATTATTTCTCAGAAAATAAAACCTCCATTATATAAGTTAACTGCATAAGAACAATTAGCAGTAGCTGGTTGATTTTGAATTGCCACCTTGAACTCATCATCTATGTTCCATAATCCTCCCCATAATCCATCCATTGGAAAAGTCTCCGTCCATGTATACGATGTGTCTGAAGAAGTCGTCACTGCAGGTGGCAACTCCACAACCGGATCCTCATCATAATTATTAGTACTACTAATAAACATGTTATCGTCGTCGCTCTTGATCATGATCACTTCTTCTGCTTCAGATGACATGATCTTTTTATCCGTCCTGGTGTAATTTTGTTGTGGATGGTTTCTCATCTGCCTCATAATTTTTTTCTTATCTTGCTTTACTACTTTCGACTTGAAATGTGTTCTCCAGTAATTTTTTATCTCGTTATCTGTCCTTCCAGGCAAGTAACGTGCTATTGTTGACCATCTACACATTACCATATCAACGAATATTTAATTATCAAATGAACCATGAAGGCCAATTTAAATATATAGCCTAGAATAAAGAATTGATGAACTTACTTGTTGCCCCACAAAGCATGTAATTCAATAATAATGCCTTCCTCTTGAGGTGTTATGTGACCTCTTTTAAGTCCAGGCCTCAAGTAGTTCACCCATCTTAGTCTACAACTCTTCCCAGTCCTGTTCAGTCCTGCATGAACCAAAATCCATATTTTGTTAATTATAAACAACGTCTCAAAACATAAAAAGAAATAACGTTTAATATTTATAACTAATACCTGCACAACGAGATACAGAACTCCATCTCCCCTCACCATGCAAGTTAACGTACTCAGAGAGAAGCTTATCCTCTTCAGGAGTCCAAGGTCCTTTCCTCCATCCTTGTTCATCAGAATTAGCTCCCCAACCCATCATTCCTCTAACCATTGTTTTTCTTCTTCTTTTTTTTTTGCTTAATGAAGTACTAATAAAATTTCTAAGTAACTTTCACTATATCTTCTAATATGTTGTCTCCTGTTTGTATGACAGAGTTAGTCACAGGCTATTCTACCATATATATACTTTCATCACCCTGTCAATTTACCGTCTTTTTTAATGCATTAATCTGACCTCACTAACATTAAAGTAGTAGTGACACTGATTTCTCGCACTATAATTAGAAATAATTTAACTTTAATATTAATAAAATGATTTTTGCTCAGATAAATAATATTTAAGATTTATTTTAAATTTTAAATTTCAAAAGTTTTTCTTTTTGATTAAATTTTGTGTTAAGTCAGATAAATATCATATAAATTGAAACGGAGCGAGTAACTCAGTTTCTGCTTTTTTTTTTATTACGAAATCATTCGTTACACCTTATGATATCTGCCATGTGTTATCCCATGGTGCACCTCACTTGATTCTTAACCTATTAGTGATCAACAAGTGTGCCTTGGAAATCTTAATTATTAGAACCGTACCAACAAAGGTAATTAAGCACAAATATTCCTTGATACATGATAGGTATATATTTGGATTTAGCATTAGCAATTCCGTAACAGAATTTAAATGCATGCATGCTTCAACTATACACGAAAATTAACTTATATACATCGATAATATTATGAAAAAATTTAACATGTTGTAGTCGGTAGACTTGTAGCAAATGATAACGTGCTTTTTTTCATTACTATAATTAATATATGCTTACATGTAATTATTTATCAATAATCTAATAACATAGATTTTATTTTACGGTATCAGTATATAAAAATTAAACTCTTAATCATAGCCTAATGACCTCGGACTAAGCCGTGAAAATTTTGAAGTTAGTGCTTGGTTGTTGGCATGTCCCCTTGAAAATGGCTTATTAACCAATGTTTATGTAACAAATGTTGATGTGCGTAAGCCTTGGCCGTATATTTTAATCATAATTAATTAAGTACTAATAGTGCAGCTAGCAGCCTTAATTAATATTTTAAGCAGAGAAGATCGAAGCTTCTGGGGTTCTAATTTGGGGATAATGGCGCATTAGAATAAGTAAAAAAAGGACAGGTTAATGAGTCATCGGATAGACACGTGGTCAACCTAAGATGTCAAGTAGCATTTCTAGTATTTTAAGGCATTGTTTAATTGGCTAAACACATTAGTTTAAGTAAGTAATGCCATATATAGGTAATGATGTGTATTATGCCACTAATTAATTAATTACCTATGCTTTTGTAAAAGATTGTGATCCAGAGATTGTTGAAGATTTTAGTTTGGATTTTATTGAGAGGGGGAAAAAGCTTGACTTGACAGTGATATAATTAATGAAAGATGAAAAGTTGGTGGTCATCTCCTCTCCTTTTCGCAAGTTCCCCTTCTAATGCAACTGCTTGGAAGCTGAAAACGCTTACGTGTATATCAGATATATAATATGTGGTTGTGCGTAAATTTTTAGTACTTAACTAAAGTAAGTTTTTACACAATTTTAATGTAAATATGTGAGTGTGGATAAGTATTAATAGGGCGGTTCATGGTTATGGTAAAAAAATTAAATCGAACCGTAATCCGAATCAAACCGATTTAAAAATTGATATTTGGTTTGGTTTGGTTTGGTTAGGTTTGATTTTAAATTTTGAAAATCGATACCATTTGATTTGGTTTTGATTTTACTAAAAAACTACCGTAAAAATAATCAACCAAACCGATAAATTAGATATACAAATTTTATAATTATTTATATATTATTCATAAATAAAATATAAATATTTTGTTAAATTTTAATAAGGAAAAATTACAAAAATCCCACCTTTTAGTTTACTTATTACCATTATCCCCTATAAGTTTTACAAATCTCCAAAATCCCTCATTTTCGCGCACCAGATTAGTGTATCAGCGCTTATATTATTGTATCCCGCGCATTAGATTAATGTATCAGCGCTTATATTATTGTATCTCGCGCATCAGATTAATATATCAGAGCTATATAAGTGCCGATACATGCGCGAGATACAATAATATAATCGTTGATACATTAATCTGATGCGCGAGATACAATAATATAAGCGCTGATACATTAATCTGATGCACGAGATACAATAATATAAGCATTGATACACTAATCTGATGGCGAAAATGAAGGATTTCTGTAATTATGCACTTTTAAGGGATAAATTGTAATTTGCCTTAAAAGTATGTGATTTCTGTAATTTGGCCTTTTAATTAACTGAAATCTTTAACTTTACCATTTTCTCAAGCCCAACACTTTAGTCCAACTATAACAATCATAAGTCCAAGTCTATCAAAATTCATTTTAGTCTTTACCTACCCTGCAAACCAATAAGTTAGCATTGCTTAATTAAACCAACAATAGTTTTTTTGTGGAATATTGCTCATGTACTAGATGTTCGTGTCTATCAAGATAAGTACGTCCTGAAAAAAATTATTACTTTCAAACCGAATAACCAGAAAAATTAAACCAAACCGACGGTTATTTTTTTCGTTTGGTTTGGTTTGATTTAAGAAATTTAGAAAACTGACTAGATTGGTTTGATTTTGGTTTTAATCAATAACCGATCCAAATCGAACCACAAATACCCCTAAGTATTAGTGTATTACACAATATTGTTATATTAATTTATTATGCTTAACGATAAAATAAAATGAAAATGTATTTTAATTAGTTAATCATAATTATGTGATATAAGTTAAGAAGCAAACGTTTGCACCTGTGGCGCTATGGCAAAGTCAGAATTTTGACTAAGGAGTTTCAAAATATAAATAAGTAAAATTACATATATAGAAATCAAGAAGTATTATATGATATATATACATAAAAATATAGTTTTACCTAGCTACACTATATACCTTATGCATTTATTAGTTAGTTTAAACTAAACATCCGATAGTGCATGTAGTGTTTTTTTCTGTTAGAAATTAAGTCCCTATGGAAATGTAAAGTAAATATCGAAGGGAGTATTATATATGTGTGCCTAAGGGCATATACCATCCAGTGGCAGAGCCAGAATTTTTAATTAGGGGTTCAAAATCTGAAAAAATAGACACACGAAGTAGCCTAAGGAGGTTCAACATCTACTATATATACATAAAAAAATATTTTAACCATGTAAAAATAATATAATTTTCCGCCGAAGGGGGGTCGGATGACCCCCTAAAGATAGGGTGGCTCCGCCACTGATACCACCTATGGGCTATGCAGTTTTTTTTTTTCAAGTAAATTTCAATTTCGATATTTCAGTTCGCATGCATAAGGGATTCAAAGCAAAGTTAGAATTACAAGTATGAATACAATTATTATTTTTTTAAAAAGACAAACCTGTTTTTCCTAATCAATCCATCAACTCATGCTTTCACCTTTTGGCTCGATCATGTAACAAAGGGGGATTTGATAATTGATACTAACCCCTACCTTAGCTTTTTATTAATAATATCGAGTGTGAAAAGAATAGGGGCACATAAAAAAAAACCTCCCAACCAAAATACCAAAAAATAGCAAAGAAAATTATCGACCTTATACCAATGGAGTACCATAGATTTGTAGTATGGTGTTAAGTAGCAAAAGGATAGATTGCCTCCTTTTCAATGTTCCTAGATTACCAGTTAGATAAAAAATAATTTATTGGGTTTTTTATTTATATAGATATGAAATTAAGTGATTTTTTTAAACTCAAATAATGAGTTTTAAATAAATTTATTGAATTATGCTGAATAATGCTCACTAGCTCCGTCTTTGCTTTAAATTTCAATACGTATACGGTATATATTAGTAAAAAAAACTCTTTTAAATCTTATTTATAAATCATGCACGCCTTTTGAGTTTTGACACATTAGGATTTCTTTAGTACGTACGTAAGTTACACTAGTGTTTTGATTTATATAAGGATGTCTATTAAATTGTAAAATTCAATTTACGTTTTGAGTGCATTAGAATAACTAAAGAAAAATATGCCCCAATGACTCATCAGATGGACAAGCAGTCAGCCTTTAGTAACCATAGCCAAGTAGCATTTTTAGTTTATTATATTGTGGCATTATTTAATTGGTAATTGAACTCAATATTTTAAGTATGTAATGCCATATATATAGATAATGATGTGTACTTACTGTGACATAAATTAATTATGTTAAAGAATGACAAAAGTCTCACATCATCGATGGTTAATGAGATGAGTGGACTCCTTATAAGACTTGGACAATCCTCCTCCCTTTGAGCTAGCTTTTGGGATGTGAGTTAGGCCTAAGACCTAATTTAACATGGTATCAGAGCAAGATCCGTCTCACCCGATGTTGGGATCCCCAAAATCAAAAATTGCCCACGCACCAGATGGTAAGCACTGGGCATGAGGTGGGGTGTTAAAGAATGACAAAAGTCCCACATCGATGGTTAATGAGATGGGTGGACTCCTTATAAAGCTTGGGCAATCCTCCTCCCTTTGAGCTAGCTTTTGGGGTGTGAGTTAGGCCTAAGACCTAATCTAACATGGTATCAGAGCAGGCCCCGTCTCACCCGATGTTGGGGCCCCCAAAATCTAAAATTGCCCACGCACCAGATGCTAAGCACTGGGCATGAGGTGGGGTGTTAAAGAATGACAAAAGTCCCACATCGGTGGTTAATGAGATGAGTGGACTCCTTATAAGGCTTGAACAATCCTCCTCCCTTTGAGCTAACTTTTGGGGTGTGAGTTAGGCCTAAGACCTAATTTAACAAATTATGACTTAAAACATTTTTAAGATAACTATCCAACAACACATTTTATTTTAAGTTGTAATTAGCCCTTAGTATTTTCTGCCTTATTCTCTTATTATTCACTTTTAGCTCACGTTTTTGCATCAAGAAAAGAGTAAATAGTATATATTAATTAAAGTGAATTCGTAATTCCCAAACTTTTTTTATATTTTATATCATTGGTTCAACTTTCTTGTGGTCCAAATTAATAAATTAGTATTAATCACTTAATTCACTATACGTGTGTGGTTAGTGAAATAAAGATGTCCCCTTTATCAGTGCATGGCAACTAAGAAGATGACTCTAGAGAATACTAGAACACACATTATTTCCGCTCGTTGCTTCAACCAATTTCAAATAAAAAAGGGAAAATAACCCGTTATACTCTTCCCCCAAATAAATAAGTCTCTAAATAACATCTTACAGTATATATATTTTCTTCTTCTTTTTTCACCTTCCTTTTTTTTTTNGGGGGGGGGGGGGATTATGAAACAAGGTAAAAATGTTAATATATTTATGGTAAAAATCTATATTTTAAAATTACAAAAAAATCACTATATGTTGTTTTTGTATAGCAGCCTCTTTCCCTTGCCTCTCCTCCCTCTCTCTCGCCCTCTCTACCTCTCTCTTGCCAATTAGAAGAAATTCATTCAATTGTATTATATATCAATTGTATTCAATCAAATATATGTGAGAATTTTGTATTTTATATAATTGTATTCGAAAAACTATATTTGTATTTTTTTTCAGTTGTATTTGTATTCATACGAAGACAATCAAATGTACTATTTATCAATTGTATCCAATCAAAGACAGGTTGAATATAGTTATATTCGTTGTATTTTGAATACAATTGATACAAAATACAAAATAATTATGCATTAAATAAATACATAACACAATGTAAAATAAATACAAAATACAATTCGCTCTCCTCCCTCTCTCGATCTCGCTCATCTCTCTCCTCCTAATATGTATTCATTTTTATACGAATAAGTTTATATTTGTATCTTTTCTCCCAAATCCGTGAGAAAATACACTGAATACAAATGTGTAGCAAATTAAAGTGTAATTGCGAATTATAATTTATGAAACTATAATTAAGGAGTTCTATTTAACGCCTAATGTTTGTTATTTTTAAAAGTTTTCCTTTTCTTTTCGTTTTTTTCTTTCTTAGCGGTTGAACACTCGCCGGGCCCAAGTACCAAGGCCCACCCTTACATGGGCTTTCGATAAATAAAGAGGTAAATCCATTTAACGAAAAAAAGATGTGCTAAATCATGAGACTAAGTGCACCAGTAACCTTTTCTGGGTGTTGTATAAAATATATCTATTATTTGTAAATGTATTTAAAATGTTGTCATATTACTTTATGTAACTATATATAAGAATAATATATACTATTACTATATAAGAAAGGAGAATAAGCACACATGTCAATGTACATGTTTCATAGCTATAATTTGCATATTTGTATAATTCGTAGGTTTGTATAAATGTCTTGTTTGTATAATTAGTAGGTTTGTATAATTCGCAGGTACATTTGTATAATTGAGTTATTTTTGTATAAACTCGAAATAACAAATTTATACAAACACAAACATTTGAACTTTAAACAGTTATGCAAATTATATTATACAAAAGTTATACAAAAATATTATACAAACATGCGAATTATACAAACTTGAAACCCCAACCCACGTAATTATCACTGAATGTTGTCGCAAGTGGTAATTAACTAAAACTATAGCTATGATGATTAATTAGCTAATATATATTTACATGACCATGTAATTTTCCCTTAATTTATTTAGTGCGCCTGAGTCTTGTACGAGATATACAAAAAGATATCTCTCCCATCTCTCTCAAAGTTTTAACCTCCTGTAGAATGCCAATTGTCCCGAAGGCAATAGGTAATTTAAGTGGGTAATTTTGAATATTTCAATAACAACATGGATATATTTGGTCCTATATTATGACTAGAAATAATTTAGTTAATAATGGAAAATAGAGATATACTTTGACTCTTTCGCTTTAATTTTTAAAATTGAGAAAAATGAAAAATATCTTAACACAACACAAGAAGATTAGTATTTTAAGTGAATTAATTTGGAAGAAAATGATTTCAATTTTATTTATTTATTTCAAATTTAAAAGATAACAATCAACTTGTACAAAACTTTTGATTCCCTTAAACTAATGTTTTAACCACTGTATTATTTTTTTTATGTACGCTTCTTGTATCTAGATTCTTACCAAGCTAACGTAATAAAGGATAATCATACCAAAAAAAATATAAGTAAAAAATGAAAAAAAAAAATCATAAAAAAAATATTTAAAAAATCGTACAATACCTGCTTTCATAATAAATTTCTTTAGTTGAACTCTCAACTTTTTTTAATCGATTCTTAACAATAATGAATGCGAACAAAAAAAAGATGGAACAAATTCAACATACTCAGCTTCGTTATAATATTGAAATATAATTTTATTTGTCTTTTTGTTGACCAACGGTTGAAATTTAATTTACCTCTTATTTCACTATTTTCATTTGATTAATTATTACTCATTTTCTTTTTAATATAAACTTTAAACTTTTTTTTTGAACAAATTAGTGAATACCAATTTAATTGTGCCTAATTTAGAATAATCATCTGGTTGAGTGAATAATTTCTTTAAAATAAAAAAAATGAAAGCTATAAATTTGACTTTGATAAAACTGAGAACTATAAGAGAATGATTCAAGTTAACAATATGTTATTCATGTGTTTGCATTATACCATCTTGGATGCATTGTCAAACACTTTATTTATAAATATAAAGAATTGTATAAATCAATTTCATATAATCACACAATGCATATCATTTGTATATTAATATTATATTACAATTAATATAATATCCAACCATCAAACATCAGATTCAGTGTCATACACATATTAATTAAATTTCACACACGTTTCATCCATTAATTGTACAATTTGGATACACACTGATATTTTAAAATAGTGAATTCAAATGGTATGAAATCTGTATATTACTAGTATCCTGAAATTATAATAGCCAAACAGTAATTCATATGTAGATGGTATCTGATTGGAAGAAAACATATGATATTATATATCATCAAATACTTAAATACAAAAAAGTTGTCCAAAAATTATATAAAAAAAAAAACATGTAATTCTAAAAAAGTAGAAGGTGCAATCAACTATTTCAAATTTCTTGTACGTGGTCTTGGTGTAGGATAATTGGTGGTATCCGGAACATGTTCTTTTGCTATGCGAGATCCACCAAATTTGCTAGCAATCGTACCAGTAACTTCACTCTCATTGATCGCGCCATCCTCACTCTTTGTATATACAGTTAATAGACAATCACACTACTGTTAAAACACAATTCATACCATTTGTATACCACTATTATATCACAAATCATACAATATCCAACAATAAACTGTTTAATTAGAATTATACACATATTAATCAGATTTCATACACGTTTCATCCAAACAACTATTTCAAAAATAATATAAGAATAATTTGATATTCTTAGAAAAAAAACATTAGTTTTAATAATGTGAAAATAAATTGAATATAATATTTACCCTAACAATTTTTGTCTTTCTTAGGTGTTGGGACTTCTGATTCCTTTTTTTTTTTTGGATCTTCTTGTAGATGGTTTTGACGACTGAGCAACTTCAACATTCATTGTTTTTTTTGTTTTTTTGTTTTTTTTTTGATTCAGTAACAAAATCAAAATTAGAATCAGAATCAAAAGGGGTTTCAATTTTTTTCCCCTTCCTCTTCTTCCCCTTTCGATTTATCGGACTCACCCTTTATTTGAGTCGTTTTTTTTTCTGTTTTTGATCTTTCAATAAAGATGAACCACCCCTAACCGGAGTTTCAACAATGTTTGGCAGCAGTATTTAAGTCAAAATGTTGAAAGATGGAGCATGAACTTCATCCGTAGTAGTTCCTTCGACTAATCGAGGGATTTTTCGAGGAGTTACAACCGTTTTCTTCGACATGGTTTTGTTGAAAAAACTAAATTGAATGGAGGATTGTAAAGTTGATGTAGTTTGG
Organism: Solanum stenotomum; assembly: GCF_019186545.1. Classification (NCBI taxonomy): domain Eukaryota; kingdom Viridiplantae; phylum Streptophyta; class Magnoliopsida; order Solanales; family Solanaceae; genus Solanum; species Solanum stenotomum. The sequence goes on from NC_064293.1 coordinate 47,030,607, forward strand.
TGGTGAGAAAGATGTGATAGATGAAGGTAAAAGTGGGCTAGTGTGTTAATGGCGTGTAGAATTGGATGAGCGTGGGGGGAGCGGGGAGGGATTGACGTACGGGCGGTTTGGAGGGGGGTGGGATTGACGTATGGGAGGTGGTAACGGTAAAGAAGGAAACTTGTTGTAGGTGAATCCCTATATCTATGTAACTGATAATTTTAGATTTAAAAAAGGAACAAAAATCAATTTAATTACATATTATTAATTAATAATAAAAAACCATAAATAGATTAATCATTTATTAAATAAATGGAAATTGATTTTTAAATAAAATTAATTTTAAATGATACGTCATAACTCGTAAATAAACTGTTATAAGTAAGAATTTTTTAAAAGTATATTTAAAACCCATAAATTGACTTAAATGTATATAGAGTGTGATTTTTCCTAAACAAAAATAGTAGTATAACTTTTTGATCAGTACGATATTTTCTAGTGGTTTAGAAGTGCATTTATTGAAGAACCAAAAATGAATCCTAATTTGTGATTTTTTTAATTTTTTTTTAAATGCTTTGATCGTTTCTGAACATATTACAAAAAGTAAAAGAAAAAGCTTAAAAAGTCAAAAGCACCCCCTTTTAATTGATATATATATCAAAAAAATTATTCCAAAATATTTACTTGGTTCATTTTTATTTGTCATATTTTACTTATCAAGAAAGAAAAGATTATTTTTTTCATATTATATTCTTAACATTAATTACATATTTTTCAAGACCTAGAACTAAACATCAGTTAATAGGAATAGTTTTATAAAATATCTGTATCAATCATTATTTTCTTAATAAATGTGCTAAACTTAAATATGTCAAGTAAAAATGAATAGAGAGTAGTTAATTTAAACAATTAAGAGAGAATTAAATAATTTTTTCTGACTTTGTCATTAATATTAATTATTGCAGAATTAAGAGATACACAAATAAATAATAATTAATGATATATTAGTTAAGCAACCGTCCTAATTAATTTTTTGCTTAAAAATTATATGAAATCTTATGATGACAATTAAAATGGAATAAAGGAGTAATCATAACTTCCACACACTCTAAATATTAAATTTATTTATATTTTATTATAATAATTTATCATCTGGGATTTTTCTTTAAAAAATAACCTTTAAATTACAAAAATAATGTAAGTTCAAAAAAATTACAATATTTTCCTTATAAAAAAAAGAATATTTGGAAAACCGCAGCAACTGCCCAAGACTCCAAGAGGGGAAGAAGCACTAGGGTTTTTTGTGGTGCATTACTATATTTACTGTCTCCACTTTCTTTCCCCAAAAATTTCTTCTTTTTATTTGAGCATCATAATTGCCGCAATTAGGCGTTAGTTCCTCCATTATCACACAAACCGTCAATGGCGGGTGACGACGAAAAGAAGCAGAATGGAACTTCTTTTGATCTCAATGACTTCACCATCATCAAGGAAGGAGATGCTGAGATTCTTATGCATGCCAAAAATGAAGTTTTCTACAACAATTCCCAGGTCTTTTTTTTATTTTCAGATTATTATGCTTCAAAGCTTTATATGAAAGTGCTTATCTAATTCCCTATTTGCCTAAGCCTTACTGTAAGAGTTAACTGGACAAGTTATCAAAAGAGTTTTTTATTGCGACAAGACATGTTTTTAATTACAAATTAGTATATAGAAATTTAAGAGAAATTTCATTCTGGCTACATCAATGTAGCTTTGCTGGTGGAATGGCTAATGCGTATAATTTTTCCATCTGTCTATTTGGTCTGCCAATTGACTGATCTGCTATAGCCTATTGCTGTGTTGTGCTTATATTGCATCCACCAAGGTAGTCTTGTTAGCTATTGAATATTGGGTGAGTTTAACTAGATAATTTAAAGGAACAGGGACATGGGTGTGTGATCTTGGCTAGATACTCTGGGAACAACTTAGATACCACATGCACAAACAGAAGAGAGATAAGGATCAATTCTGCTTGAGTGTTCTATTATTGAGAACCAACCGTTTATATTTCGTTTTTTGGTCAAAGTTTAATATCCATCTATAGCATTGTCTTATTAGAGAATTATCCATTTGTACATTTTATAAGTTTTTAGTAAGTTCTACAATTTCTAGAATTTGCAATGTTTTGAATGTAGGTGCTTCTTGAGTCATAGTTCTTGTAATGTGTGTGAGAGATAGACAAAACAACATTGCCAAAAGTGAACAGTGTAGAAAAACATTAAGGTCAAGCTCTGCTAGGAATTTAACAGAAAGCACTATTGAAGTGCAATCTTTGGCGAAAAATCCGTAGATGAGGGAAAAAATTAAAAAGTTGAATGTAACTATATTTATTATAAGACTAATCCAACATATCTATTTATAAATATAACAATTATGTAGATCATGAAATTGAAAAAAAAACACCGTTCCTGGGGTATTTACCAGGACGAACAAATAAAAGAGCCCAAGACCAGAAGTGATATTGGATACCAATCACATTTGGGGAAAGTCTCTGTATCATATTCGTCTAGAGTGGAGCTTCTTAGGTGCTTGACTATCTCTCATGGAAACCCCAGACTCCACTGCCAAGGTGAGTGCAAAAACCAAAAAATCGTTTTCATTATGGTTTTACAGACGAAAATTACTTAGTATGTTTGTATGCCAGAAAAGCCAAGAGGTCAACAAGTCAAGTTTAACTACAATTACTTGAATGGCTTTTGGATAACATCATTTTTCAAAATGTCATTCCTTTATCAAAATGCATCCTTCTTCGGCTCTGTGTGGCTTCAACTGTTCACGCAGCCCATCAAATAGTTAATTATCAACATATTTTAGTTAATGATATACTGGTTATTACTACAAACCTTGAGATAATATTACAACAAAGGATGAATAAAAATACTGAGTTTGATTCAAAATGTTCATATTTCATCCCTTCATGAAGAATTACCAAACCATTTGATCCTTTGCTCAACTCTATGTTGCATCTGACAGATGTAATTGCTTAAAGCCAACCTCTTTTTTCTTATTATTTTTTTCGGTTTTCTTCTCGGTGAAAAGGAGGTAGTTGGGAACTATATTACATTTACTCGTTTATTGGTGATATCAGGTTGTATCTACCGTGGGTGAGTAAGTGTCCAACATAGGTACATTCTATTTTAGTAATTTTTTGGTGTACTAAAAAGGATCTTTGCAAATATCATTCTTGCTACATGTGTACATCTCCATGTAACATGGGCTCAGAATGTAACTAGTACCATCTTTTTAGGATAAACGGAGTAGTAGACGTTTCCTTTCTTTTTGACTTTGTGACAGCTCAATTCATGGTAACTTACTCATGCAGGAATTTCCACCTAGTAAATATTTAGGACAGGGTAATTTAGCCCTTTTAAGATGACTATTGGCAACTTGTACGCAAATATCTAGTCCTCGATGGTCTTGGCATGCCACATTGAAACAATTCTTGCTTGTATGGCACTTTGTGGTTTATTAATAGCGTTCAAAGTTACATCCCTTTATTCTCTATTCTACGTGGTAACATTTAAGGGTACCCACCTTATTTTGGCTCATCCAAAACTACCTGCAACAGGTGAATAACAGAGATATGTCTATAGCTGTTTTGAGGACATTTATATCACAACGAAAGCAAGAGCATGATGCAATGTTAGCTAGACGAACCAAGGCTGGAAATAAGGCACCTAATGCTAAAGCGGAAAACCCAGGTGATTCAGTGCAGCATAATGGTGAATCCAATGATGGATCTGAAGTCTTGAAAGACGCATCCCATGGTGAATCATCTAGCATTCCAGTGGAACAGACTAAAAATCTACGGGGAAAAGGCCGAGAAGAACTAAAGCCTCCACGAGTTCTCGAGGTTTATTGGCCTTTATGGTTGATTATCAAACGTTTATCAGAAATGAGGTTGTTGCTGTGGTTGACCAACATTTTTTCTTTCAATGTGACTTAACAGGCTCTCTCAGCTTCTGGATTGAGGGCTATAAGGTATGCTCGTGAAGTAGAAGGAATTAGCCAGGTCGTGGCCCTTGACAATGATAAAGGTAATTCTATCTCAGTTTAGGTGGTGCTGCATAAAATGTCTAGTGCTGTTACAACACTAACCCTCACTGCCAACCATGGTAAAAGAAGAAGAAATGCATCTCTTTGGTCAAGAGATCACTGAGCAGTTACAAAAGTAAGAATGTTTGATGGAATGGATTTGAAACGTCTGCCTAAGAGTGTGTTTTAAAACTGTAAATTAATGCGAGGATAAAAGTGAATTCCTTATTGTCGTGATAAATATGAGATAAAACTGTGGCATAATTCAGAGAATATTATATAAGCTTTAACCAATAAATTTACTTGTCTTGTTTCAAAATATCTTTATAATAACTTGATACAGATATTACTTCTAATGTCCAATCCAGTATTTGACTAGGTATTCCTTATGTTGCAGCCTCTGTGGAAGCTTGCAGGAGAAACATAAAGTTTAATGGTTCAGTGGCATGCTCTAAGGTGGAGTCTCACCTTGCTGATGCGAGGGTTTATATGCTTACCCACCCAAACGAATTTGATGTGGTATGATATACAATAAATTATCATATTTATATTGTTCTGCACTTTTAATGAATGAAAGTTGTTCTTTGGTGCTGAATTAGTAAGTCAACCATGTTCAAGATATTTAGTTTACACATTAAATTTCTTATCCTGGGTTAATTGTATGTAAATAATTTTATGAATATCTATTTCAAGCTGAGCTATCATTCATACATTTTTGGTTAGTGTTGTTTCAGGTTGATCTCGATCCTTATGGAGCACCTTCTGTGTTCTTAGACTCAGCAGTTCAATCTGTTGCTGATGGAGGAATATTGATGTGTACCGCAACTGATATGGCAGTGTTATGTGCAGCAAATGGAGAAGTTTGCTATTCCAAGTAACCAAATAATCCCTTTGCTTATGGCGTTACATAATTTTATTAGTCATTATATCCTGCTTACGTGATCTCATCTGCAACTAGATATGGCTCCTATCCTTTGAGAGGAAAATATTGCCATGAAATGGCTTTGCGGATCCTTCTTGCATCTATTGAGGTACTTCATTTGTGAACTTTTTGTTTATAGTTATTTTAAGCAGCGAGTAATGATTTCTGGCTACATTCATGCAATTTCTTTCTTTACATACTTTTTTGCATTATCCTAAAATTAGCAGCTGCCCTTAGCATTTTGAAGTTTTATCAACAAGCTAGAAAAATCCGTCACTTATAATTTAGTATAGAAATTAGAAGTTCATTAGCTTCTTTTTGTTAATCCTATATCCTAAATAACGGGCGCTTCTTTAATTTTTCTTAGTTCTTAATTTTTTTTTATTTGTTTGTTATTTTATTTCAGAGCCATGCAAATCGATATAAGAGATATATAGTTCCAGTATTATCTGTTCAGATGGATTTCTATGTTCGCGTTTTTGTTCGTATATACACGTAAGTGTTCATCTTTTCTACAATTTAGCCAATTTTTCATAGGTTATCAACTTTCTCTCTATAGATGTGAGTTTTCTACAAATTGCTTGCAGTTCTGCAAGTGATGTGAAAAATACTCCTTTGAAGCTCTCATATGTCTATCAATGCATTGGCTGTGACTCATTTCATCTACAGACAGTTGGGAGGACCGTCTCAAAGGTATTTCTACATTCACAATCTTTGAATTTCTTACTCGTACAAACTGGTTGTGCTGGATTGACCACCTTATACTCTAATCTAGAAATCTTGGTAGATGAAAAAATGAGTGCCTAAAGATGCAGATTCATGGTACCTGCTAATGTTCTTCATCAGCCCATAGTCTCACAAGTTTTATAACCCAACACTTACTGTGTGAAAATTCTTCCCTCAACTCTTGTCATATCCTGCCAAAGAAATGCTTGGACCTCAGGTGGATTGTTGGTTCTAGTGATATCTGCTCTGGAGGATGGAGTGGCCCTTGTTAAAGATAAAGCTTAGATGCTGCATTTTGTTATTTTTAATTCACATAATTTATTTTTTATCTCGCTTAATGAAGATCATAACATCAATTTTCCTTGCTTAAAGAAGAAGATAACATCAAGAAAATAGAACATTTAGGACCCGTTTGGTAGGAGGTATTAATCAAAATAGTCCATGGATTAAAATTTAGTCCAACAAAAACATTGTTTGGTTACTTTATTTAACCTAATCCATGGATTAGTTATCCCTCATACAAGGTCTTATTTTATCCCTAGAAAAGGGAGGGATAACTAATCCAAGGTTTAACAATCCTTGGATAAAACCCCTAAATGACTAAACTATCCTCAAATATTTTTTCCTAATTATTTTTTTTGTAATTTAATGTTCATTTTTTTTTATTTATATGAGAATATTTATAAATATTCTTTTAAATTCTTCAAATTCGTTCCATGTAATTTGATGATTTCACAAACTAATATTTGTTTCTCCATGTTTGATTTGTTATATTAGGTTGATTTTTTTCGTTTTTTTTAAATGTAGTTCGTCCATTGACCACTTGAACTATTTGTTTTTTTTTTTTTAAAAAAATAAGCTTCGTGTATTTGAACAATTTAAGTAGCCTTAAATCTATGTTAAGTTCAATGTATATTTGACCAACAATAAAATAGACCATGCTATCAATGATATCTATAGTGACATATCACACCTCAATAATAATAATAATTTATTTTATTTTATATTTTAGTATTTAACTTGACTAGTTAAATGAAATATAAAATCTCATAATAGCTCAAGGGTATAATAGGAAAGAAACTTTTTCTAGATTTTAAACCAAACATAAGGTTAGGTGGGAAACAATGAACCAAACACTTGATAAAAACTAATCCTTGCATTACTAAACCCTGCATTACTAATCCATGCGTTAGTAATCCCTGCATTATGCATCTTTGTACCAAACGACCCCTAAATCAACTTTAGAAGTCTCCAGGATCGGGTGTAACACGATCTAAATCCTATTTGCAAGCTTGTTTCTTCAATTGTTCTTTCTTTCATGCTGTTACCAGAATCATGACCTGCTAGGAATTTGGAGGAATCCCTTTTGGATTCTTGTATGTTCAATGGGGAAGTCCCTCCTCTTTGCCTTAGATCATGAGTTCAGTTAGTTGTACCTTTTAATCCTTAGTAGAGACTGTTTTAATACATATTTTCAAATATGGCCATTTATATATTTTAGTTTTCTGCTTATCTAGGATAAGAGTGTCCGATGCCTCCCTGGATTTGGCCCTGCGGTTCCTCAAGAGTGTAGTGATTGTGGTAAGAAATTCAACATGGGTGGACCCATATGGTCTGCCCCCATTCATGATCAAGAATGGGTAGCTGCCATGCTTGCAAATGTGAAATCAATGAAGGAACGCTATCCTGCTTATGAGCGGATCTCTGCTGTATTGACAACTGTATCAGAGGTGTGGTTTGCCTTAATATTTATATTATGCCTCTGTCCATAAGGCTGTTTCATTCTTTATTCCTTTTAAATATATCCAGAATATGTTACATAATTTAAAGAAATGAAAACTACTTGAAATCTTTGGCAAATTAAAGTAGCAATTACATTTTTTTTCACTTGTTGCTGATTTAGTATTAAACTCTTTTCCAATGAGATGAGAGGCACATAAACCTTTTTGGAGGTGTCAAGTTCGAAACCCCTTGCTAGCAAAAGCAAAGGGTTTGCCTTCTGGGTCAAGCTCGTCGCACCGGGCTTGCTTAGTGCGGGTTACCTCCCCTATGTGGTTTGCGAGCTATTGCATTGGAGCAGGGGTTAAAACCCCTGTGCGCACCCAAAGGGTAGTGGCAGCGGCAGCGAGTTTCCCTTGTCATCAAAAAAAAAGAAAAGATAACATGTTATTCAATTGTCCTTTCCTGTTGAATGTAATTCTGCACAGGATCAGGAGATTGAGTTGGCGTGAAAATCCTTGGTATTGTTACGTCTTTTCTTTTCGTTTTGGTAGAACAGTTGTACCAATTGTTGAAGAAATATTGCATAATAGTGAAGAAGGTAGTTAACACAATTAGACATAGTAGATTTGTCGATAGGACTTTACCTGCTCTAATGGCCACAAATGTGAAGCTTGATCTTGTAATGTGGTTTCTAACGTGTTTTAAGGAAATATTAATTCAGTTAGGAATGTCAGTCCTTCAATCTACTCACAGTTCTACGTTGATGAATTTGACAAGTAACGGCGTGACTTTTACTGCTGGCACAGCAGCCCAATTTTTTTTGGGGGTACAGAAACTTTTGTCCTTCACTAGTTATTTGGAGACATTTGTTATTCACTGCAGATCCTATTGATGAGAAATAGTTTAATCAGTTATTTATTCAGTGCAGATCATATTGACGAGGGACAGTTTAATCGGTTATTTTCGGTGGACGTTTTCTAAATTCTGATCAAAGAGTGCTTTTGCAGGAACTACCTGATATTCCTCTGTTTCTGAGTTTGCACAATCTCTGTGCAACACTGAAATGCACTTCTCCCTCAGCAGTAATATTTCGCTCTGCTGTGATAAACGCAGGATATCGCATATCAGGGACTCATGTGAATCCTTTGGGGTTGAAAACAGATGCTCCTATGAATGTCATTTGGGATATCATGCGTTGCTGGGTAAGTTTTAATCATTTGCTTGTTTTTGGCAGTTCTTGCTTGATATTCTTAGTATTAGCTTAAAAACACGCCTTTGCTTGTTTCATATGTTGACAATAAGACATCATTCTCCTTCTACCATCTTTAGCTGATAACGTTCTATTTGCAGGTCAGAAATCATCCTGTGAAAGCTCAACCATCTGACCAGTCTGGAAGTGTGATCCTTGCTAAGGAGCCTGTTCTGCAGGTGAACTTTAACCCTCTGGAAGTGTGACATTATTTTACCGCATCATTGTCATATGGCATAAAGTGTACTTTTTGGTCCAAACTATATTGAATTTAGACATATAAAGGTGTAAAAAATAAGGACAAAATATTCCTTTTAAAAAAAAAGGACAAAATATGAATGTGAGATTCTGGTCTATATTCTTAATAATTCCTGTACCCGTCTCCTTGACTTCCAATATCTGGGAATCATTTTAGGTATAAGATATCACCATATGTCACTGGAGACTTGGTTCTGGTTCTGCAAATCCATCTTTTGCACTAGTCACTATATCTTTTTAAAAAAATAATAAACTTACCTAGACTCCTCCTTTCACTGAGGTCTGTGATTTTGAAGCAACACCCACATAGGATTGTCATGAAAATTCTAGCTTTTTGTACACATTACAAGTTGTTGACATGTGTGTACATGTACGATAACTCACTTTTTGTTTTAAATCAAGAATACAATCTTTTAATTCTCATATCTGGAACATTGATCTTGGTGTAATATTACAGGCTAATTTTGCTCGGGCTGTTGCATCCCTTAGCCAGGCACAAGCCAAGAAGGTTGCTCGTTTCCTCCCTAATCCTGAGAGGAATTGGGGTCCAAAACTAAGGGCAGGCCGGCAGATCACCAGTAAGCATGTGTCTCTTTTGGGTCCTAAAGCATTGAATGCAATGAGCAACCATGAAATTGGCGAGGGTAGCAACCATGAGAATGGCGATGGTAGCAACCATGAGAATGGTGATGGTAGCAACCATGAGGATGTCGAGGAGCCTGCAGCCAAGCGTAAGAAGACCGAAGAATCTGATTCATAACTTATATATCTTGGCCAAGTGTCTGCAGTTATTATCCCATCATAATCCATCTCTTCTGCTGCATTTTCTTGCAGAGTGAGATCCATCCTCTTTCTGATAACTGTGAAAACGCCTATCGATAATGGGGAGGATTTCATCTTGTTTATCTCAAGTACTTTTTAATTTTTAAAGGTAGTAGGCTATTTATATTTATTTTGTTTGTCCCTTTTTACCTTTATTTCAATCTTAATTCCAGTTGCTGTATTAAATTTTGATTTTGATTTTCATTTATCACAAAACTACTGTGTAACATGGCTTGCGTTGTCTGTTTGGTCTTCCATGTCGACGAACATTTGTTAATTTTTCTTCTGATGCTTGACGATTAAAGTAATCATTCTGTAATATTGATAAAAAAAAATTGATACTGATCAGAGTTAAATTCAGAGAAAGTTGCAATCTGTTTTGTCTAATGTTTATGGTACTGAGTGGTCATTTCTTCAAATTTGTTCGTGAGAATTCTTAATTAGTATATCTGAGTACTGATTTAGGATTAGTAAATTCTAAACATGCAAAAAGGGTCCTTATATTATTAATTGTTGCTTAGATAAATCATTTGTTAATCAGGTATGTCAAAAGATAGATGGTAGAAAGCACAGGTTTTGCAGAAAAGAGAAGTAAATTAAAATTTTCATATGGTCTTCGCATAAAAGTGAAGACCTATGGTTTATTACAGTTTACAAGAATTAAAGGAGGAGTTTTACACCCACAAATACTCCAAATATAGACTTCCCCTACAACTCCCAAGTTCACTAGCCCTGCCTTTGGCAACCCTTACTTGGTAACAACTTCGGACATGACCAGCTCCTCTAGTGTGAGGGGTGGTGTGTACACAACGAAAAAATTATAGAAATCCAAAGCTATAAAATACTGCAAGTAAACTAAGAAGTTACAAAAAAAAAAACTATGAAATGATTATTTGGAAGCAGCATTGGTAGCTTTGGCAGAGTCTTTAGTAGGAGGATTGAGCTCATCCCAAGCTTCAATCCAAGTGACCATAGCATCAGCAAGCTTCACAAAATAAGGATCAATTTTCCCAAGTTTTTCATTAACCTGCTTGGCCATTTCAACATAGCATTTCTGGACAGTAGTTGACTCTTTAGACAGGTTCATTTGCTGGAAAAATGGAATGATTTCTTCTTGCCAGAATATTCCATTGTACTCTTTCTTCAGGTTCACAAATGGATTACTAGCCTTGCTGTGGTATATGTAGGGTAATCCAGTCTTGATACCTAACCCCAAGTGATCACATATAACCTGCCAGTTCGTTTAGAGTTTAAGTTCTATGCGTAAAAATATCCACATATTTCAATCACATAATAAAAGTAGCGAACCTTGCAGCACCAACCAGCCCACATATCGTCGTAACGTCCAATAGGCTGACCATCTCCCATGAGTCCAAAGTACATAGCAGGACCAATAAGGTCACGGTCAAATGCCAGATTCATACCACACATTGGGAAGAGTGTACCCTTTGGGATTGTTAACACGGTATCAACATACCTATCAATACGATTTCAATCACAAGCAGATTCAAAATTTACATAGTTTTTATATATAAATCTTCCCATCATTGAATTCAATGTACTTTTGACATAACTTATTAAAACTTGCATTAATTAGACCGTTTAAAAATTATTACATGTATATAAGTGAAATTTGTGTAAAAAATAAAGAGGAGATCGACCTAGTATTCCTCTCGAGAGGCTTGACAAGTTGAGTAGGTGCATCATAATCAGGTATGTTGAGCCATAGTCCATGAGAGACTGCAGTTGAGACACCCTCACGTAGGCTAAAAGGGTATCCACGCACAAAATCAGCACCATCTCTAAATGGATCATAAAGTGTGTTGAAGAAATAGGGTGTTGATGGACAAAGAAGATTCTTTATGTGTTGTTCCAATGCATTTATATCTTTACCACTTGGGTCCTTTGCAACCTATCAATTCAATTTTCACAAAATATAAAAACTACTAAAAACGCCATATAATAATAGAGTTTCTTAAGGAGATATGATCTTACGAAGCAATCATCATCAATGGTGAAAATATACTTCTTCTTGGAGACCATATAACCAAAGCAACGACAAGCCGAGTCTTTGAATGAAATGCAAGAAGCCCTCGGACCCAAAATCTTGTTAATGTCATTACGATTGTAGAGCTCATAATCAAAGCCATCAGGAACCTTAATAGTCTTTGAAGGATCACCATCTTGTACAATAATTAAATGATATTGCTCAAAAAATGGCCTCCACATCTCAAGAAAATCTAAATTTCTTATGGTTGGTATCACAATGTCTAGCTCATCTTTCAAAGGAACAGTAGCCATTTTCAGAGGATTTTTTTTTTTTCCCTTCAATTTTAGCAATGGGAAGAATATATTTTAGTGAGAAATGGGAAGAGCTTTTATACATTGAAAGTCACAGTAAAGGGTGATGACACGTGTGGGGTGTGTGAAAAGGTTATTGTTACTGACTTTGTCAAAAGCATGCAATGTCCGTCCCATACTAACTGTTATTGGCAACATGGACCTATGCATATAAATCGCTTATAATTTAAGTTTTATATTTTATCAATACATAATTTTTTTATGAATTGTAAAGTTATGTACAAATAAATTCCTTCATTTAAAATATGAAATGATATGCCTGAGCCATGTAGCCAATAACAGATATGGCATACTTTTGAAAAGGTCAATAACCATATCCCTATATATGAATTTTATCATGAAAAAAATATAAAATGTGGAATTCGTTTTTGGTATCCTCAACTTGTTTAACATTTGCATTTTTAAGCTAACCATTAGTCCATTACAATGAAGAATTCTAGTATTATGATGGTTCACTTTTACTTGTCTATTATATTGAAAATAAAATTTTCATTTATTTATTTTAGTATATCAAGAGAAAATAATTTTCTTTTTTGTTTTATCTTTAGCATTAATTATTCATTTCTAAGTCCACTAAAACTATACCTAATTAATATGGATATCATGATTAAAAAAATATACTTAATATTTCTTAAAATATGGGAAAAATTCATTATGAACAACTAAAGTGAATAGAGGAAGTAAGGTTAAAGCTAGACCTTTAATTGCAGTTGCATTAATTAAAAAAATAATCTCATAACACAAAGTCAATAATAAAAATTAGGAGGAAACTAGCCGAAAGTGTCATAACTTTGTTAAGCCATAAAAAAGTATAGCCCTTACTTTTGAATGAGAAAAAAAAAAGGAATCCTATATTTGTGGTTGGCTTGAATCACGGAAAATTGAGTTTATTAGACAACTTGCACACAAAAAAAAAAAATCCACAAATTTCTCTAACAAATGGATAATTACCAAATTATTATGAATCTTTAGGGAATTGATCAATTCACAGAGCGATATATAAATCAGCTCGTTAAAGGGAGGCTGAAACCTTAAAATTCATTAAAAGAGCTTTAACTCTTCAAAAGGAGACTGAAACCTTAGAGTTTAATGGAAGAGAGAACTATAATCTCTTGTTTTNAAAGTCAATAATAAAAATTAGGAGGAAACTAGCCGAAAGTGTCATAACTTTGTTAAGCCATAAAAAAGTATAGCCCTTACTTTTGAATGAGAAAAAAAAAAGGAATCCTATATTTGTGGTTGGCTTGAATCACGGAAAATTGAGTTTATTAAACAACTTGCACAACAAAAAAAAAAAAATTCCACAAATTTCTCTAACAAGTGGATAATTACCAAATTGTTATGAATCTTTAGGAAATGATCAATTCACAGAGTGATATATAAATTAGCTCGTTAAAGGGAGGCTGAAACCTTAAAATTCATTAAAAGAGCTTCAACTCTTCAAAAGGAGACTGAAACCTTAGAATTCAATGGAAGAGAGAACTCTAATCTCCTGTTTTTTGCTTGACTTCCCGATTTATTCATCAAAAACCCTTTTAAATAGGAGTATTATTACATCAATAGGAAGTCTAATTCTTATGAAAGTAGGAGACTAAATTCTATTCCAAACTAATAACTATAACTTAACCTATTCTAGAACTTTTTCTTTTTTTCAATTCACGAAAATTATTTTAACATATTTATGATGCATAGGACTATGCAATTACTACGGAAGAAAATACAACTGTTACTTCCGAACGAATCAGCTCAAAAAGTTTCAAAACGCCAATAGTTTTTTGTTTATGGATGTGTGGAGTGTATTTTTTATGGTCATCAATAATTACAAATTAATTGACAAGAACTTTAGTAAGTATATTGGAACGTTGATGGTCCCATTATTCCTCTAGTTATTTGTCTGCTTCAGTCAAACTAGAATCAATCGATCTAGTTTTTTTCTGATTTTTTCAAAAACATTAATAAATGCATAATCTAGAAAGTGATGTATCACTGATTTTCATACATTAATTACATATAATAATAAAAAAGATTAACTTATTTCTGATAAGTATATAATTACCAATGAATACATATTAATCATCAATTATATAATGGAGATCCAATATATTATATGTATAAGTAAAGATATATTGATTTTAGACCGACGTAAAGTGGAAATTTAACAATTATTGGGTTTATGGGTCTTAAATTGTTGGCTTAAATTAATAATTACAATATAAAGTAAATAATTGCTAAAATAATTTTCTAATTTGTTTAAGTAATAAAATATAAATAAATTTATTATCAGTTTATTGTTATTATTTAAAAGTGTTGGATTAAAATTTGTAACTTAAAACTAATTTTAATAAAATATATTAAAAAAATACAGATATACCAAAAAATAACCAGATAGGGCTGTGCTTATTTTTTTCTTATGGGACTAGCTAGATACAGCGGTAGTATTCCTAAAAGATATATAGCATTTAACTTCAGTAGCATTATTATTTATGAAAATAAAAATTAATTCTAATAATAAAAATGTTAGTCATTTGTTTGTCATACATTATCTTGGATCTTATAGTAAAAATATTATTTATTAGTATGAAATTTGAATTGTTTATTTTAACGTTCAAAATATTTAATATAAAAAGGATACTTAAGACAACCTTCAATATTATTTTAAATTTAAGTAAATATTTTTTATAAAATTCACTACTAAAATTGGTTAGAACCTCAAAATTTTGAAGTCCTTTATTAACTTTGACCTTTGTGCCACACCTGCTGCTAGTTGAGTTACTATACAATGAGAACTCCTGTGTTAAATGGGCTTCGAGTATGTGTGGGCCGGTCAACATGAGAAAAAGTTAATGGGCTTCAATATATGTGGGCCGTTCTTCATTCAGAAAGGTTAATGGGCTTTAACTTGCTAATTTTCATTATTTTCGCGCTGGTACATTAATGATTTCGGGTCCCTTTATTCATTTATTGTTTTTTTTTTTTTTGCTTATAACAACCGCGTAGAAGTAATTAGCACTGTATAAGATTGATCAACTCTGCAAAAAATTGTGTTTAATTCGTGATTATGTTAGCGGGAATAATAATTAAGTTGTACATCCCATGTTACTCTTAGCTTTGCATCCTACAAATCTCTTCTTTTTTTTTTGAATTTTTTTGCTCTGTACTTTCATGAATTGATAGTTAGTGAGTTGAAACTCTAATCCGTAGACCATTTGGTGCTTCAACTCTTGGAAACTTCATCAGTTTATCTCCTCCTACTTCTTCCCATCTGCATAAACCATAACACAATTTCCATTCAGTAACATATCGATACGCGATAAAATTAATAAAATTTATATATATAGTAATTACCTGTATTTTGTTACGAAGTAATGAAGAAATGTAGAAATTTCTGCTACACCAAGTTCCTTTCCGGGACATTGTCTAGTACCACCTCCAAATACCAAAAATGAGTTTTGGTGTTCCAGGCTCTTATCCTATAATTAGAATCATTATTATTTGTTAATTCCCATTTCAAAAGCAAATTAAGCATATATATTATTGGGTAAGTGTAATTCAACAATACTAACCATCCATCTCCATGGATTGAATGTATACGGATCAGGATAAAGTCTTGGATCGTAATTCAACTCCCTCGTATATACATATATTCTCCATCCTTTAGGAATGATATACCCTAAAAAAAATACACATAAAAATAATAATAAGACCAAGTATACATAAAGTTGTAATTATTATATGATAGGAAATAATATTAGGGAATTGTACTTTCCCAAAAAGTTTAAGAGACGACACATGGGTCAGGAAGGGAGACTGTATAGGCTGGAATGGTAGGTGTGCCATGTGGATTGTGGTATTAGAGGGTCCATAACACAAAAGATGATCATATACTATATACATCTATTATTATTTTAAACATTTTAATCAGTCTATATGAGAAGAATATTGTCCCTGCATCTGATGCTCATAAATTCACCAAATCACTCAAATACATAATGACTAAGTTTTACATATAATAATTAAAATGTTATATCATCGGATCATCTTTACTTGTTACTTTTAAGTCCACATTTAAACGAAAATTGATGTGTAGATATTCTTTGAATGACTTGCATAAGACGATCAATCGATAAAAAACTTTAATTTAACATGCATGAGATTTTCCCATATAATAGTACTTACCATTTATTTCCATATCTTGAGTTGTTTTTCTCAAAACCCCATTTACTATTGTTGCTAGCCTGGAGGTCTCTAAAATCACCTGCACAAGCAATAATATATATATACATTCAATATATTGATTTATCTCATATACACTAATACTGTTTTACTAATTTTCTTCGATGTAATTTAACGTGTTATATAGACACTTACAGCTCGTGTGAACCGCATTGACTTGTAATCGTTGTAATCAATAGGATCCTCAGGTTTTTTCTTTTCTCTAATAGCCATGTGTTCTTTCTGCAGAATAATAAAAATTATGGTTATAAATTAAGAAGAATTAAAACAGCAATGTAGTTAATTAACTGATTTTTAATATTTTTGGACTTACTCTGAGTTCTTCAAGAACTTTTGGATGATCATGAAGATATTTAACAGCCATCATAGAAGTAGTGGAAACAGTTTCATAGCCAGAGTACAAAATAGTTATAATCAAATCAATCATCTCATCATCTGTTAATTTGAATCGAGTTGCTTCTTCATTCATCAGATAACCAAGCATATCGTGTTGAATTTGCTTCGAAGCTCTTCTCTCTTCTATTAGTGTTGTTAATAAGTTGACAATAATTTTCCTTGCCTGAGAGACATTTATTAGATTCTCTGTGAAAGCGGGGTATATAACATGTTAAAATACAGTGATAGTATTTTACCTGAAATCCGCGATGATAGTTGGTGTTGGGAAGATTTATAGGTAGTGAAAGAGTGCCTAATACTAGATTGAAGAATTCAGGCATGAATTGTTGAGCTAAAGCGGTAGATTCAATCCCAGCAATTTGCTTCAACGATGATAGAAATGCCATCTAATTGAAAACTCACTCAGATTAGAACAGAGGAAAAAACAGAGGTGAAATAAATTTGGGTTAGTGACTGACTGACCTTATTGGTTTTTTCTTGAATGTCAATAACTTTATTATCCCAATTGTTCAAGTGGGATCTCATGAACTCATCAATTTTGGGCAAAAGTTGGTCTCTGATCATTGTAGGGCTAATTAGAGATAACAATGCACCCCTCATGTACTTGTGAGCTGAACCATTGACAGCTGCAATATTACATTTACCTAAAATATCTAGCATAGACTGTGGGTATCCTGGGACCAGTCCTTTTGCCTCATTCACAAGTATATATCTATTCAGTTCTGGATCCATTGAAACAATTGTTGGACAACCAAGTATGTGTGATTTGAAAAAACTCCCATATCTGATACCACAACAAAATTTTAATCAGACTTACTTGTGTTACAGTACTATCAAGTGATTGAGAGCAAAATATGTAATGACTGAATTTACCTGGCTCTTTGGTTTTTCATGAAACTTGGACCAAGTTTAAGAAACTCAGTAGTTTCACCAAAAAGTGGCCAACCCATAGTACCAGGGGGCAAGTTTTTGTTGTTATACTTGACTTGATTCCATCTTAATAAACCAGTACAAAAGATGCATAGGCCAAAAAAGGAAGAAAGGAAAACAAAGAAGAAGGCCATTGATGCAGCAGCTCAAAATTCAAAAGAAGTTACCAACCACCTCACAGACAGAGTAGTCTAAATGGTATGGACTTCCTTACTTTTATTATAGAGAGAACTTTAAGTCATAATAGTTTGCCAAGCGTGTGCTCTGTTTATATAGACTCTCCTACATCAAGAGGAGATGGGTTTTTTTCCACTTAAAAAGGACACAGGGACCACTAACGTTGTGGTTGGATGGATTGTTTCGTCATCTTTAATCAAAAATCTCGTGTGATTTATAATTTGAAATACTTATTCGATATAAATTTAAATTAGTATAATTATCAAAACAGAAATGAAGATTTTATCTGGCTTATTTTGCTAAAAGTCTAATCAGATGAGTAATTTTCAATTATTAAATGATATTACTATTGATTTTTTTAAATATCAAATAATACAAATCTTGATTAATCGAACGAGTGATTTTTGAATAGATAATTAAAAAAAATATATAGAGAGGGATTTGTGGTGGGGAGGTGGCCTAATACGTCAAAACCCCACGCCCTACAAAGGAAAAAGGTCAGTGTTTCTGAGCCTCGGGTAACAAAAACTTCGTAAATGGCAATGCCTTTTACTGCAGAGTTAATTTATTTAATTTTTTCATCTCACCTCCGTTGTTCGATATTTATATTGGAGACCAATAAATTTAAATTTGTGATACAAATTGACTCCATACTCAGAACTCAAATCCAAAATTTATGATTAATGAGTAACACATAAAAGTACTGCATATATTATTTTTTCTAATACATTCTATTAAACGATCCCTAAAAATACTTACCACTTCGCCACGTGAATTAACTTTTGTGCAACTTGTATTTCATGCAAACCAATTGACTTAAATGGCTAGTCAAGATCTGAAGGGTCTCCAACTTCTTCGTTTTTTAAATTTGATCACCGACTCCTTTTTGGTTATTAGCCATTTATTTATCAAATCAAAAAATTGGCTGTCAATAAGTTTCTGTTTTTATCCCTTTGAGGTCAGGTCATGTCTGTATGAATGTTAATTGTTAAATCGGATGAAAACAAAGTAATAATTCAGCAGTAGTGGTTAAAAGAATGATCTGTTTTATTTCCTTAATCATTAGGGTATTGATGTGTATATTTTTGAAATATGTAAAGAACTTTAATTAACTAATGAAGAATTTATACATTTGTGTTAAGTGATGAAGCACATGCACACCACCCTATTGGAGGGGTGGAATAAAATGTAAATAAATTAAAGGCACTTCAAAAACTAAGTGGTTCACATGTATGTATGTTCATCAAATAGATCTGCTGAACTAAGGAATTACTTAAGTCACTAAAGGACACATATTTTGGTTACCATGTGAATATAAGTGGACACACACACACACAGAATGGTGGGGTAAGGGAGTAATGTTTTCAGTTCAATCCTAACTGCAAGTTTGAAATTCCTAGACTGAATCCTGTAGTAGTTGTCTGAGACTTTGTACTTGAAATTTCTTGTAAAGTTGGAACTTTTGTACACTATTTTCCTATATAAATTCACCGGTCATTTGATTACTCATTAGGAATATAGTTATTCATGTATTAAAAGTAACACAGTTAATTAACACCATGTTTGATGGTTTTTGAGTACGATGTTTGGTTATTATTTTACTATAAGATGGAATAACTAGACTCTGCATACGTGTTACTGATTTTTGGATCGATGATTTTGATAATATCTTATCTTTTTGGACATTTTACTGTGGAGACAAAGCAGTTATGTTATAATTCGCTAAAAAAGAAATGATTAGATTGGATGCTTATAGATGATGAGATAAACTTCCACTACTCTAATCACATCAAAGAACAGAGATTCTGATCATTATTTATATAAATATATTGGAAAAAATATACTATACTTTATGCACACGTTTGTGTCAAATCTAAAACTACCAATATCAAATTTTTAAGGATGTTCGAGATATTGCAATGATTTACAAATAATTACTATTGATTCTTATGTGTTGGAAAATACTCCACATTTCATCTTCAATAAAAGGATTAGAAAGAAAAAATAATTATGAGCTAGGTTGAAGAGGACACATATATTATATACATTTGATTAATTTATGAATAGTTAAAAGTAAAACGAGTTAAGAGGTGACGAGGCTAGCAATAGCAGGCATTGCACTTTGTGTATTTTATGTCAAATCCAGTTACCTATGTGTTGAATGTTTTGTCACATTGCTCGATGAATCTTTCTTTAACTTTGACTGAATTATGCAGCACACGTGCGTTTGCATTGTTGGATCATTAGTTTCTTTTTTGGAAACCAATTTTCTCATTTTAGGGTAGGGGTATCTCAAATCAACTTTTACTAGGTGTAGTAGAACATTTGACTCTTGAACTTAAACCCCCTACCCCTCACCCCTCGCATCCACCCCACCCTTACTTTTTTTTTTTTTTGATTTTCTACCCGATGTCTGATATCCACATAGGAGTCAGATTAAATTTGAATTCGCGTCAGAAAATCTTACATTGGAGGGTAAAACCGCTTCCTAAAGAGGACTTGAACTCGAGACCTCTAGTTAAGAGTAAAAGAATACTTACTAGTTACTACTCTACCACAATCCTAATTATCACACCTTCATTATTATAGTGTTCGTCTGAATTATATATGAATGCTCTTTAGATAAATGAAAATTACGTATATATTTTTTCTCCACTTCACCTCTAGAAGGATCAATAGTGTTTCCACTTATGTGTAACTTGAACCAACAACAACATATATGGGTAATTCCACAAATGGGATTTAGAGAGGGTNCCCCACCCTTACTTTTTTTTTTTTTTTTTGATTTTCTACACGATGTTTGATATCCACATAGGAGTCAGATTAAATTTGAATTCGCGTCAGAAAACCTTACATTGGAGGGTAAAACCGCTTTCTAAAGAGGACTTGAACTCGAAAACTCTATTTAAGGGTAAACGAATACTTACTAGTTACTACTCTATCACAATCCTAATTATCACACCTTCATTATTATAGTGTTCGTCTGAATTATATATGAATGCTCTTTAGATAAATGAAAATTACGTATATATTTTTTCTCCACTTCACCTCTAGAAGGATCAATAGTGTTTCCACTTATGTGTAACTTGAACCAACAACAACATATATGGGTAATTCCACAAATGGGATTTAGGGAGGGTGGTGTATGTGTACACACCCTTATTCCTAACTTGTGAAGGTAAAGACATGTTTCCAATAAATTACCGACTGGAATAAAGCATATAAAACAAGAATGCAATATAAATATAAATAACAAGTAGATCATGGTGAAAACAATACAGAAGAAGAAGAGAACAGTACAACGTGAATCGAACCCTCAACAAAAACTACATAATAAAAACCAATTATTTTTTATAAAAAAAATTGCTTATTTTTTATGGAAAATATTTTAAAATTAGTAAAATATTTTTATTCATATCAAACACACCCTTGATGACATATTTTTATAACCATAGAAATCTTGTAACATATTTTCGATCATAAATTTCAAACGTCATTTTTTTTCATTGAACGTTGTATCCCATAAAAAGAAGTGGTGCTAGATTATAATGAAGTTATTAACTACAGGTCCAGACAAACTCAGTAGCTTTTATTTAGACTGTATATTAATATTAAAAAATATTTAATATGTATAAATATGTAATTATAAACCTGATATTCAAGACAAGTTAAAAGAAGTAATAGCAAATATTGTGAAATAGAGATTCGACCTACACCTTTGAGCTACTTATGGGGGTGGGGTATCTCAAATCTACTTGTAATACATTTGACTCTTAACCAACTTTTAGAGACCTACCCACTAACCTTGGTCCGTTTATCAATCAGTGAACGTACAAGTACTACCTTTCTTTCTCTACGAACAAGTTCTTTATAAATCAGAAAACAATTTTTATCTTAATAGTAGATTTTTATTTGTATTAGAAATATATAGTCGTGAACCTTTTTACTAACAAAACTTAATAGATTATTTCAATAACTATATTCAAAACTCATAAACTTTTACATCGAACATTTTGTAGAGCTAGTACTCCAAATATATGCGCACGGTGGTTGTTGAGTGTGCATCATTGCTTGAGTGTATGATTAATGAAACTACAACTAATTAACGTAGCTCCTTGGATTCAAACTTTGGTTCTCTCTTACAGCTAAAAATGGCAAAATTTGTGGAAACAAGTTTGTGAGTCGATGGTTAAATGTCATTATCGAACGTAATTTTATGTTCCTTCAAATAATTAAAATCGATTGTTACACGTCATTAATGTTGCAAAATGCAAACGAACCATATATTAATTACAAGAGTACGTGGAATTTTGCTATCCAAATGGAACATGAGGCTAAGCCATACAATACATATGGAAATAATAATACTATTTAGATAGGACATGAGAGACCGTACACACAAACGTACATAACATGAAGATGATCGACTAGTCTAATCAGTAGGTGGGATATATTATTATTAATAATTGTTTTATTATGGATTGGAAAGGGAGACAAGAATTATGCAAATTTTTTAAATGAAATTTATATTTTTGAGGCAATGTTGATCTTCTAGCTAAAATTACTCTAATTTTTTTGACTTTGTGCTATAAAATTGATGGATTGTCTTGGTGTGGCAGAAAAGGTTAATTGAGATGGGGACTTGAAGAAAAGTTAAGATCCTTATAGAGATCCTTGGATAGGGATTTGACAATATGATGCGATCTCCCCCAACCCCCCTTAACCCCCCACCCAAAAAAAATTGTGAAAATTATTTAACCTATCGACGTTATCGATAGTATGTATACATATGTCATATATAATCAGTGTATATTATATCTGTACTGATATTATATAAAAATGTAAAATATTTCTCATCATACTTGTTTTGAGTATTTGAGAGAAAATTTTGGGTGAAATTAAATGTGTTTTATATAAAAAAATTCTTATTTATTTTAGTAAAACGGTTTTAATAGGTTTTTGTTTGTTAAAATTCCATCCCTGTCTATCTTACTATGCTTTCTACAAATTAATTTTTTTTTTTGGTCGGGTGAGAAATTCAAATTAATTGTTGAACTTCGAATTTCATTGATTTTGTTAAAAAAATAAAAAAATGAGGAATTCTAACGCACTAAGTTTAAATTCTTTTTAAAATAATAAATGACGAATACACATCAAACTTGATTATTACTTTTGCCAACTATTTTTGTATCAGTGATAATATTTTAGTATTTAATTTTGGTAGAGTATGGCAATATTTAATTTCACTTGACGCGACTTTTATCACTTTATCCTATTAATAAAAGTCAAATTTTAATCCGAATTTGCTTCTTGTGTTTGTTAGTTTTTGTCATGCTCTGTCAGTGTCGCTGTTAGACAAAAACGGCACGGGAATTAAAACACTTATTCCTTCCCGTTGATTTTCTCGTCCTTTTAAAAAATATTCTTAAATTATAGGAAAAGGTTTAAAACATTCCTCATTCATTTTTTAGCTCACTTATAAGTTATATCCTTAAAACGAATAACCCCTTTCTTTCTTTATTTATTTTAAATATTTATTATGTGCCATTTTTATTAGGTGAAATCAAAACCTCACCTCTAATTAGATTTTCCCCCATAATTTATTCAAACTAAAATAATATACCTCTTCAAGAGCCCCACAAAAATATTTGTAAAAATCTAATATATTTTTTATATTTGTAGTAGTTTTTTTTTTTTTGAGAGTATGAAGAAGGATGTTATTTTGACTAGGATAAATTATTAAAAAAAATCTTTTAAAAAAAACTTTTAGAAAATAAGTAATTTTTTTTTAATTTATTCAAACCAAAATAGTTTTCCTCTTCCAGACTCCCACAAAATTATGTTTAAAATCTAATAATTTTTTATATATTTGTAGTTTTTTTTTTATTATTTTCAGATTATGAAGAAGGGTATTATTTTGACTCGGATGAATTATGAAAAAAATCATTTTTTTTAGAAAACTACTAATTATTTTGATATTTAGTATAACCTTTTATATTTTATTTTTTATTTTTTATGCTTTTGGGATCATGGAGGTATGTTATTTTTTTAGATTTTGTTTGTGTATGATCTGTCCAACATTCATGTGCAGAAGTTGCTGCTCCTCTCATTTATAGTTCACATATAATTAGTAGAAAGCATTACTAACGGGCTGGAATAGGAGACAAAGAAGGAGAAATCGATCAGTCGAAAGAAATAAAAATCATACAAACTGGTTTTTAAAAAAAACTTTTTTAGATCTTTTCCCCATAATTTGTTCAAAATCCCAAAACAATTTTTTTTTTTAATAACAACAAATACAAAAAAAAATGAAATTTAAATTTTCAAGAGGTATATATTTTAACTTGAATAAATTATGGGAAAAAAATTTAGTTAAGGTGGAATTTTCATTTCATCTAATAAAAAAATGACACATAATATATATATTTTTTAAAAAAAGAAAAGAAAATAAAGAGTTGTTAGTTTTAAGGGTACAAGTGAGCTAAAAGATGAATGGAAGAGATTTTTAGACCAAAAGATGGATAAAGAATATTTTTAAATATTTGCCTTATAATTCAGGGGTATGTTTTACCCTTCTCCGTTTACTTTTTATTTCCCTCCGTTTCTCTTTTCTTGGAGTGCCAACGGCGTTTTAGTTATTCTTTGACATTCTTTTTCTCGAAGTTGATTTTATATTATTGTTTTTAAAGAAAAGATTTTATCTTTTTTTAGTTGAGAGTTTCCTGAAAATAGTATCTTTACCATAGATAGAGATAATGTCTATGTATATTCTATCATCTTCACAATCTATACTGTTGTTGTTGTTTATCGTGATTAAATATGTGAAGAGATGGTCACTTAAACTAATTATTTTATTATTTCAACAAGTGATTTTCTTTTTTTCTGTTGACTACAACAATTTAATAAAATACTGAAAAGTTGGATTTTTGAAGGAATTGCTTCTAAGCATTATTATCCTGATTGAGCTGAGCTCCCATATCTCAATTTTACCTCCAAATTAATTTGCTGTCAACTTGGCTGCGTGTCGGCCAATAATAAAAGGAAAAAAAATAATTAATTGCCGACAGAGGATAAGAGAGAAAAAAAGGGAAACAATTCTTAAAATTGATAAGCAAAAGAGTTGTAGTAATGGAGAGAAAGGTGCACCAACGAGGATCGTAATGGAGTGATAAATATTTATTTAACTTAATCAAATATTTTGAATTTAAAATCCCTTAATATGTAATTCCTTATTAGGGGAGCTTTTTACCTTTGTGTGAAAATTTTCAGTCATAAATTTTAATTTAATTGAGCTTCAATATAATATATGCTAAAAAAGAAAAGGGGATGAGAAGGGGGCCTAATAAAGAGAAGATAGGGATGTGTGAAGGATAGAAATTAAAAGTGCAGAAAAAAAGATGGCATTCATTAGCCCTGCAAAAGGTTCATTAGTTAGAGAGAGGACCCTCCGCACGGGTGGATTCGTTTATTTATTTATTTGGGTGTTGACTGTTGAGTGGAAGAATTAATGTGTACACAATTTTTTTATTTATTTTTATGGATCTAAAAGTTCAAAATACGAGTTCATATGAATATAATAATTTATTAAAATTATTTAAATACTTTTTTAAAAAAAATTAATTATTATAATAATATTAAATTGAATTGATATAAAAATTCATAAATTTTAAATTTTGATTCGGTTGATAGGTATCGTGTTCATTTGATTAAAGGAGTGATGTATTTATTGTGCATTGATTGGAAGTCCAGAGTTGCACGCACGGGGAGGGGCTCATCTTTTGTTCGTTTGTGCTTTTTGCTTCACTCACTTGGTTCCCATCCCCCCACATATTACATATCCTTCCAATTTCATTCTCTCCCTACCATTATTTAGACTTGTCAATTATTGCATATGTATTTTTGTTCCAACCAATATTCTAATTATCAAACTATTTACTATTTGGGTTGTGAAATTTTTGTACATAGAAAAATCTCAAAAAATATCACTAGTATAATTTTTAAATGTTCCTTATAAGCTAGTTCGGGAAGTTGACTTAGATTCAAAATTTATTTCCTAAATATGATATTAAAGTTAGATTCATATTAATTCATTCCTTTTTATGTTAGGCCTCTATCTTATATTGTCCATGCTTCAATGTAATGTTGAGCGCACATGGAATTTGGGGGTTTGGAGTTCCAAATCAATGGGATAAGGGGTCCTTGGTTTTATTATATGGTTTATTTATTTTTATGACAAGGGAAATTCCCAGCCGCTATCATTTGGGTGCGCACAGGGTAAAACCCCCGCTCCTATNGGTGTGCACAGGGTAAAACCCCCGCTCCTATGCAATAGCTTGCAAATCACATAGGAGAGGTAACCCGCACCAGGCTTGACCCAGAAGGCAAATCCCTTGCTTTCGCTGGCAAGGGGTTTCGAACTTGATACCTCCAACATGGAAGTCCCAACCTGAAGCCACTGGGCTATTTAATATCTTTTTGGAGTTAAGTTAGATCAAAATTCACTTTGAAAAATAATTTTGAATAAATAAATTTGATTAGATT
Source organism: Solanum stenotomum (assembly GCF_019186545.1). Lineage (NCBI taxonomy): Eukaryota > Viridiplantae > Streptophyta > Magnoliopsida > Solanales > Solanaceae > Solanum > Solanum stenotomum. The sequence goes on from NC_064293.1 coordinate 47,057,000, forward strand.
GATTAATTTATGGGTTGGTCTACCACATATTTAGTCAAAATGTCAACTTTTTACTACAATTGAAATGCATTTAGGTAACATCATATTTTGTAGGGTATGACTTCAACAATTACCGCAATTCATCAATTAGCTAACTATTGATATATTTTAATGAATGGTCAAATGGTAAATGCATCGACTTATTGAAAAACAAAATATTAATCTTACCCATGTCATCCTTGTAAAAGAACAAGAGTACTACTAGCATATATAGACAAAAATATACTCCCTCTGTCCCAATTTATGTGACACATTTCGGATATCGAGATTCAAACATGTCTATCTTTGATCGTAATTTTTTCCTATATCTTTTAAATATTTTGTATTATCAATTATTGAGACTTATAGTACTTTTTGTGAAGTTTACAAATATATAAATTTCATTTTAAAAAATTTGAAAATTTCATGAGCAAATTCTCGGTTAAATTTAAACTGTTTGACTCTCGAAAAGTGAAATGTGTCACATAAATTGGGACAAAGAGAGTAACAACTTAATATATATATATTTGAATGATGATCATGTATTTCAATTATTATGGAGGAAAGTGCTTCTAGATAATTCTTTGTAAGACCAGGTCATCAACATTTCAATTCCCACTACGCTTCCATCCTGTACACCTATCTCATCTCATTTTTTTTAATTTTTTTTTTTATTAATAGAATTATTTTGTGAATATATTTTTATTGATAGATGTTTGGTTTATTAAATGAAAAATGGTATACGCAGTATAATTTAAAATTTTGTAACCCATGTAAAATATGGTATAAAAATATTACCCCGAAATATACAATTTCAAAATTACTAATTTCAAATTAAAAGTTATTATAAATATTTGCTTGAAAATCCTTAAATTTATTTCAAAATTATGTTACTCAACTTTTTTTAGCGGAGGCCAGAGGGTATATAAAAAAATAATCTATCTAATTAAAAGAATAATAGAAGTAAAATCTACTTATCAAATTATACCAGATATGTTCTTTCAACCAAATAACCCAAAAAAGATTTGGGGGAGAGGTTTTTGGTCATTTGAGATTTGGGTAAATTTGTCTTTTAGTTTGAAAATGCAAGAATGCAGAGTGTACACCCTCTCTACCTCGTTGGTTTATGACATGCTTTTTGTCAAACATCTTAATCACAATTCACCTTTTTAGCGTCGTTAATTTCGCTGAGTTAATGTTGTGAGTCCTAAAACCAAAACGGAACAAAATGAGAACTATTCAACACGTCCAAATTATTCTTTTAAATAATAAAAACAAACCATAATTAAATGATTTTCTCCATTCTTTAAACAATTGTGAAATTCTTCTTTCTGAATTTTCGAAATTTAAAATATAGTAACAAATATCCAAACACATTTTTAATTCGAAGAAGTTCATACGATAAATTGTTCCAAAAACATTTTCATATATATTTAAAAAAATTAAAATATTGAGCGGTTCAAACTTAATATCCATGTGATATTTTTGAAATTGATTTTTTTGAACGTTTCTTCGAGACATATATCGTTTTGTTTTTTCACTTTTGTGTTTAATGATGAGTGATTAGCTTAATCAAAGAAACATATAATGCCAAAAACTGAAGGCGAAATTTCGTTTTTGTTAATAGTTAGACAACGATGATTTGATTCCATATCTCCAGCAATAAATTGATTATAATATTTTTAATAAATTGATTGATAGAATAATTAATTAATTAATTGAAATATTGATTAATTAGATTTCTCTTTCAGCAAAATGAAAAAAAATAAAATAGTTAGGTCTCTATCATAAGAAGAAAATGGAGGGTGGCAGTATATTGATGATTGACCACACGAGTGGGGAGGTCAAGTCCACGTGCACTTGGATTTATTCGATTGATTTGATACATTTTTTGTCTTCTTTATATTCCTTGTAGAGTATGAATTATTAATTTTATTATATACTTTCTCTTCATTTAATATTCTTATCCTTTTACTATTTATTCATTTGCTTCCTTGCACAGTTCCACAAAGTCACAATCTTTAGGTATCTCTATCATATTATATAAAACTTAAATTCACGATATATATGGTGCACAAAATCAATAGTAAAATCTGAAATTATAGCAAATGATTTAAATTAAAATCTACAAATATCCTGTTTGATGGTGTTCAGACATGCAATTTAAAATATCTTTTAAATTAATAGTTATAAATAAAATAGATTTTTTTTTCTTATGTTGACAAGATCCATTACAAAGAATTACCCCTATCGAATATACACAGTGTTTTTTGAAAATAGGAGATTCGATTAAACTTTGATTTATTTTATTTATTTAAGAGCAAAAATCTAAATTTTTATTTGAACTTTATGAAATGGTTCAAATTAGCTTATAGGAGTAGTTAATAACTGAGTTAGATTGTCTAATTACACACTTAACTAATGATGAAAACTTTTCAACGCAGAAATCTTTTAATAAGATGAAATTAATGATAGAATTTGCCTTTGATTTTGCGAAATGAAGTGAAGGGTATCTCAGTTAGTCGAGGCCTTTCGTCCTTATTTATATGTAATTAAAATAAGATGACCCAATTCACTATATGATTGCTTTAATTGAATTATTTTTTTAAAAAATATCATTTGGAAGACATCGTTACTTAACCACCAATTCATCCCATGTCACTCACAAAAAGAACATGGAAATTCCACATATATAAAACTCACATTGTTCAAACAATATCTCTTATATCTTCATCTTTCCCATTTTTTTAGTAATTATTTTACCTCTATTATATGACTATCGACCTTCAACCACTACAACTCTACTTTGACTACCACAATATTACTACTTTAATTTGGTTGTGTAATTGTTCATTGTTTCAGTTTCATTAGAGATGATTTAAGGCTTCAATTTGATTTTGAGCAATAAAGACATTTCAGTTGAAAATTTTGAGTGTTGAAAAAAGACCATATTATTTCTATTGAAACTATGACCTTATTTGCCACAAAGTTGCCATTACTAGTAAATAAAGATATGTTTGAACCAATCGTTTATATAAAAGCATGGCATATTTGACCTAACTATTAACGGAGCACAAATTTGAACCATTTTGGCAAACTTTAGGGTAAATTGGACCTTTCCTTTTCAATCGGAGCTAGGTTTTTCGTGTTCATACTTTAGGACAAGTAAAAAAGTAAACCTTGTTGATCACTTATGTTCTCTTTTTTAACTTAAATAACAAAATTAAAAAAAAATAAACAACCTAAATTAAAAAAAATTAAACAAAATGCCTAATTCTGGCTCAAACCCAAGCCTCCAAAGTGAATTTGAATGGCTTAAAACATTAGACTACATATTTTTGTTTTATTTTATCAAGATTATTCAACAATTAGTATATATCCAAAAATATCAATATTTAACATATATATTCATAAAAAATTTCCGACAAAGGTTATTCATCTGACCATCCTTAGCTAGATGTATCTCTGCCCCTGTTCCTTTTACTAAATTAAATTAGAATTGTGATATGTCTTGAGTTGTGTGTGGTTTTATTTCTCTCTCTCTTGTCTTGAAAGGGCAGAAACCAAGAAAGATTGCTAAGTTTAGCAAACAGTCCTTTTCACTTTGGCCAAGCTACCTATGTTATTAATTACGTAGATGGTCCACCTACTATTCACTTTTACCATTGTTTAAAAGAGTATTTACAGCATGCATTTACTACTTCATTCTGATTTCTGCCATGCCAGCCTCCCCGTGCTCTTTTGTCTTCAATTTTGTCAACTCTCCTTACAGTTCACGAGCAGTAAATCTTGTATACCATTATATCTTTGGACCACCACTCCTTTTCTTACCCTTTTTCAATCACAGAATAACTACTCCACGTAATAGTCAAACACACATCTAAATTATCATGTTTTCGTGAGTTTCATGTCTTAATTTTATATCGATGTATTTTCCCTGGGCATTAAAACAAATTTCAATGTTGAGTTTGCTTCAATACGTCTTTGATAAATTGTGAAAAAATATTTAGTCAACTTAACATTCAAGTGTGTGTTTAATATAAAAGACCGATATGTAGACTATGGTTTCGTTAAGTAAAGAGAATGATGGACAATTAAAGCACGAAACTTGCAAAAAAAAGTGAAAGTTTAATTGTGTTTATTGCATTTCAATTTTGAAATATTCTATATTACTTAGCTTCCTGTTTTACATTAATCTTGGACCATTTTCATGTTATTGAAATTTTAAAAAATATTTACGATTGTTGATGTCCGAGACATATTTTAGGGACTAGAGAGGCGAATTGAGTTTAACTTATATCCATCGATGGGATAGACATTTCTTTACACGGTCAAGTAATTAAACCTTGTAAAATTTAAAATTCAGACCTATTTTCAATAATCTTAATGAATTTCTTATATACATAAATTTATATTCCGAACTCAGAATCATTGAGTTCAAATTAACCATATGCTATAAGACTTCGTCCACCTTTGATCCAATGGAATGATTATTTTGGATAGTAGCATACACAAGTGTTTTTTCATTCAGAGATTCAAAATATAAAAAAATAAATATTATAGAAGTTAAGAAAAATTAATACATAAGAGTATTATAATTTGAACCTTAATAACGTAGAAAAAGTCAAAATCAATACGAGTCAAATAATATGAAATGAATGAAACAAGTGGTATGAAACTATTTTGAAAAGCAGAAGCTATTTAAATAATTTTGAGCAGCAGAGCACTGTAACCGTATTAACTGTGGTCACCTTTCTGGTTCTACTAACTCTGGCCACACCATTGTCTGATAGAATCTTTTTTATCTACTTCCACTTTCCATCTTAGTATTATATTTCAATTCAATTTTCACTCTTTACCTATTAATTAGGAGTACCTACTCTTATCTTTTACCTAATAAAGTAGATTACCTTTTTAAATATTACCAAAAAAAAAGACTATCTTTTTATATGGTCCAACTATACACGTTACTTTTAATTTGCAGCATGCATCAAATATGATGTTGGAATTATTATAAACTCCTATTGCTTTTATTTGTCTGATTATATCAAAAACCTTCCTAAATTTGTTTTTCATATTTAATTTTGGTACTTAGACGACAGATGATAAAGTGTTTTATTATGTTCTGTATGTGTTCTTAATGTCTATAATGTAGGTATATTAATCACTTAAAAGATGTGGACTTATCTAAATATACGTATTTTCGTCTTAATTGGGACATGTTTAGGGTTTAATGGCTTATTGCATGAGGCTAATGTTGTATAGTTAAAGAGTTCACAATTAATGAGGTGACATATTTTAAAGTAGCTAACGTATTTACAGAATAACAGAAGTTTGAGTCAAATGTGCCTAATTAAACACCTTGTCATATGTAAATATGCTCAATCACAATCGACTTTAAGTATCAATCCATAAATTACATGTATGTTCATTTTATATGACTGTTTTGAATAATCAAATTTGGGGATCGATTACTTCCTTGTGTTGATGATATCATTAACTAATAAAAATGTGTTTTCTCTAGCTTAAACTTTTTGATGAGATTGTCACATATTTCAACATGGTATCAGAAAAGACAGAGGTCATAAGATCAAACTCACCGCCACTCAAATTAAAAAGAATTTCCACGTATTTAAATTTCACGTCTACCCAAATTAAAAAAAAAATTCACGTATTTAGCCACAAAAAAGAATCCTACTTACACGGGATCCTCAATTTGAACGATCACACTTGGAAATTTTTAAAAAAGGTAACAAAGAGAGAGAGAGAGTTCTTCATTCGTTGTTACCTTCCCCTGCACGTGAACGATAGGTACTCTTTGGGTACGGTGACCATTTTTTTTATATGGCCTCCTCTCATTTTTAAACGAAATTTGGTCTGATCTTAAGATAAAAATATGAAAAATTACATATTTGTTATTAGGGGTGATAAAATTATCCCTTGCAAATATGACTCTTTCACCCATCTATTTATTAACTTAACTTACTCAATTTAAGTTATACAAAAATTGAATTGATATGTAGTTCAAATTGATTAATAAGAAACTTTATCAGAATATTTTCATTCTTTATAAGTTATTTATAACAATACTAAAAATAAAAGAAACGAAAACTTTATTAGGTACTTAAATACTTATGCGCTTTTAACTCTTAAGATTATACACATCAGTCAAAAAGAGGAGGAGGGGATGGAGGTGAGTGATTAGGAGTGGCAATTGGGCGGGTTAAGTCTAATTTGAACGGATCATAATAGGTCAAGACTCTATACAATCCAAATTTACGCAGATCAAAATGGGTTGGGTCAGGTAATAGGTCATAGAACGAGTTAATTTTTTACTAAGCTTAATTGGTTGATTTTGTTTTTATTTTTAATAAAATATTTTAGTACCTAATAAAGTTAATTTTTCTCTATTAGGGTTATGTAGAACATATCAAATTAATAGAAAAAATTTAAATAATATTTAACAAAAATTTTCATGAGTCAACTTGTCTTACATATTAACCCAATTGCTAATGGATTGAAATAGTTGAACTAATAAATGAACGATTAATTAACCCAACCAAACTTCAACGGGTTGAACAAATTGTGTTTGATTTTGCTAGTTTCAAACCCTAGGGGTGACTTTATTTAGACAGAATTAATTGAGTGGATTAAGCAAATCGACCTTTTTATATTCTTTAAAATTGTAAATTAGACCTTGAAATTTCTTGTGATCTCTTAAAAATCCTTTGACATATCAAAACTGTTGATTTTGGTCCTCTATGCCTCTGAAACTTAATTATTGTTAGGAGAGTCAAAATAATTTTTCTCGGATCACTTTTTTGCAAAGCACTTTTTCATACCTTAACTGTTCATTATTATAAATGTGTAAATTTTATTTTAAAAATATATATATTTAAATTCACCATTAAATTGAAATTAGTTATTGTTATATGTATCACAAGAATTTGTATCATTGTATGCTCATAACATTGGTGAATAAACTACATTTCCAGGGCCTATTTTCCAACTCAAAAAACTACGTAGTATTGATACAAAATCATTGCAAGAAAGAAATGTCAAGTGACAAAAAGGAGAGTTATAAATGCATCAACTTTGAAGTTGTACACAAAATATTCATCGATTTGAGTGAAGGGATCGATTATGGACCCCTAGCTTAGGATGTCCAAATAAATAACATCACATTTTGTATTGCTTTTCTTTGTGGTGTTCTTAGTTTGTCAAACTTCTATAACCAATTTCAATAACATGTTGTTCCCATTTGCACTTGAGTAGTTGTACTCATCATGATATATCGACCAATAATTTGAATATTACATCTAGCTAGTTGCCATATCACCTTTTTTCTCTGGCCAGCACACTGAAATTGAGAAGATGGACATGTAAAATCAAAGTTTAATCATAAGAATTGATCATAAAAAAAATGAGTTGAGATTGATAATGATCAAGAGAAGGTACAATATTGCCCCAAAATGTGTGCCTCCAACCAACATATTGTAAAAGAATCTTTTCTTGTAGCTTTTATATGGCTCCACTCATCTATTTGTTGCTCAAAAAAATAAATATAAGCTCAACGGCTAAAACTCGAAGAAGAGAAAATATAAAGTGCACCTCACCCCATTGGACTGCTCCACCCTTAATTAAAGGTTTCAAGCTCGATCCTTGGGTATGGAGAAAATCCAGCTAGGAGCACCACACCTGAATAAGTCCCAATACGGATTTCGGACACCGGGTGGACACTAAAAAAATAAAACTAAAAGTGCACCCCACCCCATGTGTAAATAGGGTCCCCATCTCAATTTGTAATTGAACGAGAGATGCCTATGCTATGTACTTTGTCTTTCTTCTTGTTTCTTCCTCTCTTTGCTTTTATATTTGTACACTTCTTCTTTTTGCAACCTCCATTTTTTCCTATTCTTTTTGTTTTTCAATTTCCTTAATTATCCTTATCTCCGATAACATAAAAGATAATTAACTTCGATCCGTCAGTATGAACTTGCTCACATTATAGCTACGTACGTCTCAACCTCAATCAAATAAAGAACATGATTGGATTTAACGTAAAACCTAATATTATATAGAACGTAACGTGGTTGATATTGAGGGGTAATTATAGCAGTGTAGTCTAGAATATATAGGAGATATAACCATATAAATGAAAGATCAACATCCAATATTTTAGAATATGTTTTTAGTGTGAAAAAGAGGGTCGAGGCAGCATGTGATCGGGTGACTGCTTGGACACAATAAGAGGTTAGCAATTGTGGGGTTTAAATTCCATTATATGTATAATGTTTTTATATATATAATAAATGGATGTCAATGTCGGCCTCATATGTCCGACTGAGACAGCAGCAAGTAGAAAATAAGAGAAGCTGGTGAAGTACTGCATGTTACCCCCTCGTGGGATTATCAATATATATCCTATTGTCCTTTACTTTATTCTCTACCATTTTTAGTTTATCACACTTATTATTGATGTATACTCCCCTAACCTTAATTACTTTTTCCTCTCCCCAATTTACTAATGATTATCCCATTCATTAACAAATATGTGTTCATCATGCAAGCACTTCTATTAGAGTGGATAAAAGTCCCACATTGATTGGGGAATGGACTCGTGGTCTCCTTGTATGGATTTGAACAATCCTCCCCTCATGAGCTAACTTTTGTGGTTGAGTTAGACTCATGTGTCATATCTTTACAACTTCAGTTTGTTTCATGACTACTATAAAAGTATCAAAACGATTAGTAGTTTTCTATAGTTGGCTGAAGTATCACTACTAAAAAAACTAGCTATGAATTCGATGTACTTAACTGTTTAGCTACAAAATTTATAAATTGTTACATTCAATTATTTTAGTACTGTATATTGATAATGCATAACTTTATTGCTCCATGTAAGTTAAACACTTTCTTTCTTAGCGTAAAATTTGATGTTTCTCCCTTGTTATTACAAGTGCGGGGTGTATTGTAGCTTCAAAATCAAATGAATGATGATAGTTCCATTGTTTGTTTTTGTATTTTGGTCGAGTTATTTTCACTTAGCATGAGAGTGGCCAATTCCAAGTTCACGTTTATTTGTCTCATCTTTTGCACTTCATCTTGATATATATATATTATGTGGCAACGTAGAATGTAGGGGACCTAAATATGAAGTTCTTATTGTTCTCAATAATCCAAAAATTTATAACATGCATGCAAACGACCTATTAAGGACTTTTACCTTTCCTAGATTTGTCATTTTTCAAAGAAAACAGACCTATAAATATACACATGATCATAAGTCAACATTACTCTCTTAATATTCACGACACCACAGGGATTACAATTCTTCTTTGCTTAGCTGTTCCATTCATATCATCCAAATTAGATTCCCTTATAGAAAGCAAAGTAGAAATCTCCGTATTCACAAGTAATGCGTTTTGATGATTGACAAAATGATCTGGCTAAATAGATGGCTCGAACCAAATGCATCAATAAGAAACAAGTAGCTAAATATGTTAAATGAATCAGATAAGCAATTTCATGTTTTAATCCAAAATACAGCCTAGAGCGGTGAAATTTATTCTCACAAGTTCTAAGATGATACCATGTTCAAATTTGTGATCGTACTCTAAAACCTTAACTTTTTGATTAAATACAAAAGTAATTCTCGATGTTGGGAAAAAAATGTAATTTTCAGTTGTATATTTGTGGAAAGCCATTATTCACTCTCTTCAGTATTTCTGGGCTCAAAACATTCTTTACGTAATAAATATATAAGTTAGGTAGTAGTAGTAGTAGATTGCATGTGTTACCATTGCTCACTATAGTCAATGAACTTTAAAACAATTAAAAAAGGACTAAACAAAAGTCTAAGCAAACGGCTGCGAACTTGGAAGAAACAAACGATATATTAATATTTATTTTTAGAATATGGTTTTTAAAAATATTAACGAGGCACATATTATATATATCGTATCTACCAATAACATGAAACCCACTATTCTTGCAAAGAGAAAAATCGAGCGAAGCAACTCTTAAAAAATAGTCGATCCACTTTATTTTTAATTAATTAATTAATTCATACTACTAATTAATGTTAGGTTAATCATGTTGATCTGATGCCTTATACTTTACTAGCTAGTAGTATTATTTATTGATTTAAAAACATATCTGGATGATAGTAATTAATACTAGTATATAAATAGGACTTGTAGCATGTGTTAGATACCTGAAAACCCACCTAATCACATGCTCCACACCTTAATCAAGAATGAAGTTTCATAAGAAGTTTCTCTATCCTTAATTAATCTGGCAATAAGGGTTTAGAGTTTTGAATGGTTACATGTAATCTGATATCTATCGGTTTAATTATTAATTTGGAAGTGTTACAACTTTAAAAATTGTATATATCAGAAGTTAAGTGCCAAATTACATAATTTTCAAGTAGCAATACTTCGACGAATTATTTGCATATGTTTCTTTAACGTAATAGAGACATACAATAATTTTGGGCCAAAGGCCATCCTCAATAATCCAAAATTTCTAGTAAATGAAAGGAAGAAGCTCATCTTAGCTAGCTCACAGTTAATGGTAGTAACCAACATCGGTTGTGGTGCACTGGTGGGAGTGCTTCATCCTTAACCAGAGGTCTCGGGTTCGAGCCCTAGATATGGAGATAATTCTGTTGGGAGCGTCACCCCTGAATGTGTCCTGCAGAGAACGATCCGGATTTAGTCGGAGCTCCAATTTGGACTCCGAACACCAGGTGGGAAACCAAAAAAAAATGATAGTAAAAAAAAATGTAATCATATATGGGATCAAATACAATTTTACTGTCACTTATTATCAAAAATAATTTTCACGTGTTTAGATATGAAAAGAGTCAGACCCGATTATATTACTTACTAAATAAAAAAATATGTTCTTGCTGATAACTTAAGTTTTAGATGAGAGAGTCAAATAATTTAACGATTATATATAAAACATCTATACATGTGATACTCAAACTATTTTTATTTCTCTTTCGGTGATAGGAACTAATTATAAACTTTCATGATCCTTGGAGTAAAACAGATTGGATATCGATATCCCTATAATTGCATGCACTCTCCCATTTCAAGCCTGTTAAGTTTGATTAATATAATAATTGTTCCGCTGTAATTTATGTAAAACAAACTTTATAAAGTCTAGCCCTTATTCAATACGTACGTGAATACCCTACACGAATTCTTGTAAATCTTTTATTAGAAAATTAAAATCTATTATTAATATTATGTCAGGTTAGTTCTCCAATATCGATCTATTAATAACAGTCTCTCTGTCCGAAAAAAATAAAAATAACGACAACGTACATCTCACCATTTGTGAATCTCACTTGTAAAATTAAATAGATATGTTGTGACCTGTGGTTATTAGTTCTCCCCACAACAATTCTAAAGTATCAAGTCCTAACCAATCTATTTTATTAGTGAATCAAACAACTTTTTTCTTAAATTAGTGTTCGAATGATAGTAGAAATAATATAGCTTTGTTGTTGGCGTTCATAATGAAAATCATAGTTCTCCATCTCTATAGTGTTGGCATGTGATCTGGACGAATTGAAGGATAAAATTAGTGTTGGATTTAAAATCTTAACACTTCATTAGGATTTTTTTAAAAATAAATATTCATATTAATTTTTTTATTTAAAATACTATATATCACAATTTCTTATAATTGAAAATATTAAAAAGATATTTCAAATACCAGAAGTCCAGAATCAAGGAAAAACCATTTGACTTCTCAAATGGTAATGTTATCACATATTATAGGATATTATTAAATTAAATGGAGAAGAAACAAAGGAAAAATGACAATTATAATTAAATTAATAATTATGAGGAATGCGGTTCAAGTTATCCATAGAAAAAGAGAACTATATTATTGAAGATAATAATATAGAGGTGCGAATCATTGAGTAGTCCACCAACAAATGCTTTAATTTTGTAAGCTAAATATTAAAAAAAAATGCTTCTATTATAACTTAGTAAATATAATAATAATATATAATGCATAATTCAAACCCAAATTGATGTATTGTGTACCCCATTCTTCACACAAAACAGTGTGCTTCATTTTGACATTATAAAAAATAAAAATAAAGTTAGTGTTTGTAGTAATCTTAAATTTTTATTATGGATATTATAGATTATGTCATGCCAGTTGTGCGTGTCTCTATCTCATTGAACATCAACAAAATTCATGAGACCACTTAATTATTTCATGTACAAAAAGTATAATTGTTTAATCATGAGTTAGCACCTTTTTTATTGTGTTACGATTCTCAGCTTTAATTTACAGCTCCTAATGACAAATTTGGTCACGTTAAAATATATGTTGATGACTAAAAACAAATACAAGTTGTCATCAATAATGTTAATGGTGTACAGAACGTTGTTGAATCATAACAACATCATAGTATTATGGTGTGATTATTGAGTATCAAAGATTGAGCATAATTGTAATCAGAGATTTTATATTATATTAGTACTATTTTTTATTCCAAACAAGAATATTGAATGTCAATTATTATAGTAAAAATTAGGCAAATGACATAGTATAAGAAAGAAATTACTTCCTTTCCCTACTCTTTCATTAATTACCAAAAATCCCTTTTTTTAGTGTTTTTCGGATACATAATATAGCAGTGTGGATACTTAATATAGTAGCGCGGATACTTTAATTAATAACGGCGGATACTTAAATTATTAAGTTGTTAGCAGCACAGATACTTAAATCAACGGGTGGATGCATAATATAGCAGCGCGGTTACTTTAATTAATAATGGACGGATACTTAAACTAATAAAGTATCCGGTTAAGTTGAAATGGGGGAAAATAAGGGATTTTTGTATTTTAGTAAAAAAGTAGGGAAATATTGAAAATAGGTAAAGAAGTGTTGTGTATTTAAGTAATTTTTCCATTATTATATAATACGATTTGACGTGATTTAGATGATTATCATTGGGCCAATCTTGAAAGTGGCCCAGCCATGATACTGCTACTGAGTGCGGCCAGTTGCAGTGCCAGATTTCATAAATAACCACAAATTTCGTTGAGAAAATAGCCCTCTTCTCATTTAATTCTATTTATTCGCCACATAGAATTTCATCTAAGTCTTTTTTGATGTTAGAGGTGGCAAATGAACAGACTCTGTGTGTTGAATTTTCATGGGTCAAAATGATCGAATTAATAGATACGTAGGTTATCGATCTATTTAAAAGTTACTTGGGTTGAAATGAGTTGAAAGAAGAGTCCAAATCAAATCCTTCTAATTCTTACCATCTTTTAATTGCTTTATCTTCTATCAAAAAAAAAAAGAAGTATATTTTTCTATATTATGATTATATCTAACACATCAATTAAATCATATTTATTTACAAATATTTTGATAATATTTCTTATGAATTAATTTGGGGTAAATACTAACTAAAATTTTGATCGGTTAAAATAATAAATTGACAGGTATAAATCTATCCAAAATTAGGCTAGTTGGACATGTTTTGATTTCTTGGCTAATTTTGTCGATTCTTTAATCGTTTAATATGTTGTAGAATAGTATATCATGAAAACATCATGAATGAATTATGACTTAATATCATAAAGAATAAAATTGCATTAGTAGATCATTTACCACAAGAATAAAGGATAAAACAGACATTTTTCTGTTCATTTAGATTTTCTCTCTTCAAAGGTACAAAACGCATCTCTGAAAATTTGTTACAACAACTCCATGAACATCGACAAGTAACTATGCCCATCATTTTTTCCTATAGATTAAAATTAAAAGGAAAGGAAGTTGCTTATTTTTTAAAGATTATTAGTTTTCATGGTCATGATCGAGTGCAGCTTCCTGGAGTAGATCCCTTCTGTAATAAATCATAAAATTGACATCAATCACATATTTACTTTAATATGACATATCCAATATATATACTCTTCATAATTTTCTACACTACTCGATTATAGTGAATTTGTTGTTTTCGTAAGCATAGTTATAGAGTATATGAAAAATTAAGTCACAATTAATTTAGCGTCTACTTACCGCACAAGAATGTACATCACCACAATTGCATAACAGCTGCCCATTGAGGGTATCTGTAGCTAAAAATGCACCTCCTCCTTCACTTCTCTGCATCATTCATTTTTTTTTAAAAAAAGTTAGTTCATGGTCTTTGAAATTACAAATTACATGTAGTTTTAAAAAAATGTAGTGTACCTTGTAAAAATCAACAGCGATAAAATTTGCCCATCGATTAGCAGCAGCATCGTGACAAGTCATAAGCATGTCAAGGAGGTGGCCTGAGTTTTGAACACAAGCTAATGGCTTCAATGGAAGTGTCCTGAAGTAATTCACCAACACCAATGATTTACTTTTATCATTCATAGCTGATGACTCTGCGCGATTAGGGCAATTTCCTTTTTCCATTCCTCCATCCCCATCTGCACATTCCACAATAGTTGTGTCGAGAATTTTTAACATATTATTTGTGTACACTCACAGTTTGAGGGGTAAAATCGACTCATTTTTTCGTGAGGCACTTACATTGATTTTCGACCATGTAATTCCATTGGTAAGCAATCCCTTCACTCTGTTCTTTGGATTTGACGGAAGTAAAAACAATTAGTCTTTGGTTATTAGTTACCATGTCACTTACAAGTGGCCAATCTTGACCACCTTTAGGCATTTTTGCCACAGGAAACCAATATTTCATTAGTCCTGCATCTGTAAACACTTTGGTCAAACCATTTGGAGTCTCTACATAATCTTCCAATATCAATGTCACAATTTCTGATGGATTTGCTGATAAAAACCCTTCAATTTCCTTCAATGTCTCAATTGCTGGTTCCTACTAGGCCAAATTTCGAGACATATAAATATAATCGATTGATGTAAATATGACTAATAAAGTAAAATAGAACTTACAAATGCCGTATAGTCATGACATTGGCCTCCGAATGAGTGACACAACCATATAGCCCCGTCGAAATCATAAGTATCAAGCATTAAACCCCGAACACCATTCTGAAACATTAACACGTAAAAGACATAATTAAGTAAATAAAAGTTAAAACGAGCATTTAAAGCAGCTAAAAACAATATTTAATTCAATCAATTTTGAGTTAATTAGATGAAATGACATACATTAAGTTGTTGAGTAATATTATCTTCTTGATTGGTGGGAGTTACTCTGGGTATCCCAGTATGTGATGGCTCTCCCTCAATTGCAAAAGCATTATGGGTCGTCAAAAATGCATACTTGTTGAATGGCAAAGAACTATTCTGTAAGCCCACATAAAATAAAACATAAGCCCAAATATAATTCATTAGCCCAGATCCAATAAAAGCCCAATTATACATACGTACCACTAACTTAAACGGATCAGTGCCAGTTGATCTAACACATCTGTTGCCTTGAAAAGATAGGGTACAAGATAAACAATAAAGCCCAGGCCCACAATCTGCGTCTGATGAGCATTTATCATCGAGCTGAATAAAATTAAATTTTGAATTCGTCTATGAGTAAATGAATTAATTTGAATCAGAAGTTGAAAAAAAAAATGAAACAGAAGCAGCGGCCTATGAGTACGATCGATCACACTCGCTCTTCAATTGAAATTAGAACACATACACAAATGCATATAGATAAAATTAATCAATGTTTTTAATCATACCGACTCTAAATTTTGAATTTATAACATGAGAAATCGTACCTTGCATGTTCCATTAGAGCAATCGGTGGCGGCAACAACGAAGAGTACGGAGAAAATGAGAAATAAAGAAGAAATGTTTTGGTGAGGACCCATAATTATGGAGAAGAAAACAGAGGAGAGTGGTGAGAAAGACTTTTTATTATTATTATTAGAAGAAAAAAAATGAAAGAAGAAAGGGTATATAAAGAAAACTAAAAAATCTGTAAGTTTGTTTTGAGAATTGGCTGAGATAACAAAGCCATAATTGTGGAGAAAGAAACTGACAGAAGAAAAAGCATAGGGATATACTCTCTATATTATGATGGTGAAATGTGATAATGAAAATGAGAGACTTTTCATGTTGTTTACGTAACGCCACAGAGATTTTAATTAATTACTTCTGAGTTTTGGGTTGGAAAAATTATGGGAAAATAGTCTCCAAAGATTTATTAAGGTTGACCAAAACAAAAATAATAAATGATTAATGCACTGAAGGATCATCTTTCCAAAATTCCTAACGTAAGTTAATAAATGATATTCTCTAGTCTCTCCTTCTACTTTTANTTGAGTTTTGGGTTGAAAAAATTATGGGAAAATAATCTCCAAAGATTTATTAAGGTTGACCAAAACAAAAATAATAAATGATTAATGCACTGAAGGATCATCTTTCCAAAATTCCTAACGTAAGTTAATAAATGATACTCTCGCCTTCCACTTTTAATTATTATATTGCATTTTTCAAAAGTTCATTTGACTAATTTTTAAAATTAAATTAGATTATATTAATTCGATATTTTAAACAAAAAAAATAGATATTCAAAAACTATACGAAAAGTATTATTAATTACAATCTTTTGCATATCAATATGATGAAAAATACATCGTAAAATGTTAGTCAAAATTCTTATAGTTTGACTCTAAAAAGGATATCATGACAATTAAAAGTGGAGTGAGAGAGTAGATAAACAGGCATATTAGTTTTAGATTAATTTAACATTTAAATTTAAATATTATATGAAAAAATTCTATGAATTACAATTATTCTCATTTTAATATGATTAAAAATACATGTTAAAATGTCGGTCAAAATTGATGCAAACATGACAAGTAATTTGAAAGGGAGGAAATAGTGATTAGTGAGACCGCCGTGACTGTAGGCTCGTTTGTTCAGCAACTCATCCTAACTTATTAGTTTTAATAATAATAATATTTAATTTAAGATGATGAGGAAGAGGAACCTTATTAACAATTAAGTACATTAAAATTGGTCACTTTCATCTGTGCTTTCAACTAGTAGCAATATCAATTGCCTTATCAATTTATTTAGTCTGGTTGAGAAAAGAAATACTTAACGTCTGTTATTTCAGACTAAATTATTTCTTATTTAAGATGCAATGATAAATACATTTCTCTGGCATGAAATCAATTGAGGAAACTAATAGGGAGAGACTTGGGACAAATCCATTAGTGATACAAATTATTGGTTAAGCATAAAAATCTTACTAATTACAGGTAGAATAAATAAATTGAAGACCGCTAATTTTAGCATCCATTGTTTTGGCAATACTCATTGTTCAAGGAGGAAAAAAATATTCACGCGGAGTGTTTATATTATTTCAATGAATCTGTAACGTGTGTTATTTACATACACTCTAATAATTTAATTATAATTAATTAAAAATTTATTATTTTTATCTTAATTCATCATGTACCTATGAAAATGTAATTTAATGTGAACACATCATGCCTATTATTATTGTTTTCCTTGTTCAAAGTCTTGCCTACTAACAATGAATGTATCACATATTAATTAGTTGTTGAAAATATGTATACATAGTACATTAAAGGCATGATGGACCGCCCATTCATTCATTTTGGACTTTTCTTTTATCCTTGTTTTCATTTTACCAAATTTTAATAGTGACAGCTCATATTTTAGCTTAATAGAATTAAATTTTGTGATAGCAGTTCAATCTAGGGGTGTGCACTATTCGAATTAAACCAAATAACCAAATCAAATCGAACCAAAATTTTATTTGGATTGGTTTTTTGGTTTTTCGGATTGGTTTTGGATTAATAAATTACTTTGTTTAGTTTTTTGGTTTGGTTTCGTCTTTTAAAAAATAAAAACCGAAAAACCAAAAAAATCCGAATTATATATATAATGTTTAGGTTTAGAAATAAGTTGAAGTTAACCACTTTTGTCCCTTTTTGGTTATTGCCTTTCATGATGATTACGTTTATATTTTATGTTTGAATTACATCTATAATAGGTATATTTATAAGTATTGTGTTTTAAGTTTGCTTATGATTTATATTAGAAAGTATATTTAAGGGATTAAATATTATTACTTTGGTTATGTTATTAATTATTGACCAAATCGAAAAAAGCCAAACCGAATAGGGGAAAACCAAACCAAACCAAATTTNTTTAAGTTTACTTATGATTTATATTAGAAAGTATATTTAAGGGATTAAATATTATTACTTTGGTTATGTTATTAATTATTGACCAAACCGAAAAAAGTCTAACTGAATAGGAGAAAACCAAACCAAACCAAACTTATTTTGGATCGAATTGGGTTACACTTTTCCAAAACCAAAAATAGAAAAATCCAAACCGAAAATGCACACCCCTAGTTCAATCAATGATAGCAAAGTAAATCCC